>NW_027315735.1:37393423-37690923 GCF_026437365.1 Eucyclogobius newberryi | reverse complement strand
ACCTGGGTTAATCTGAGTTTAGACCTGGGTTAGTCTGAGTTTAGACCTGGGTTAGTCTGAGTTTAGACCTGGGTTAGTCTGAGTTTAGACCTGGGTTAATCTGAGTTTAGACCTGGGTTAGTCTGAGTTTAGACCTGGGTTAGTCTGAGTTTAGACCTGGGTTAGTCTGAGTTTAGACCTGGGTTAATCTGAGTTTAGACCTGGGTTAATCTGAGTTTAGACCTGGGTTAATCTGAGTTTAGACCTGGGTTAATCTGAGTTTAGACCTGGGTTAATCTGAGTTTAGACCTGGGTTAGTCTGAGTTTAGACCTGGGTTAGTCTGAGTTTAGACCTGGGTTAGTCTGAGTTTAGACCTGGGTTAGTCTGAGTTTAGACCTGGGTTAATCTGAGTTTAGACCTGGGTTAATCTGAGTTTAGACCTGGGTTAGTCTGAGTTTAGACCTGGGTTAATCTGAGTTTAGACCTGGGTTAATCTGAGTTTAGACCTGGGTTAGTCTGAGTTTAGACCTGGGTTACTCTGAGTTTAGACCTGGGTTACTCTGAGTTTAGACCTGGGTTAGTCTGAGTTTAGACCTGGGTTAATCTGAGTTTAGACCTGGGTTAATCTGAGTTTAGACCTGGGTTAATCTGAGTTTAGACCTGGGTTAATCTGAGTTTAGACCTGGGTTAGTCTGAGTTTAGATCTGGGTTAGTCTGAGTTTAGACCTGGGTTAGTCTGAGTTTAGACCTGGGTTAATCTGAGTTTAGACCTGGGTTAGTCTGAGTTTAGACCTGGGTTAGTCTGAGTTTAGACCTGGGTTACTCTGAGTTTAGACCTGGGTTAGTCTGAGTTTAGACCTGGGTTAATCTGAGTTTAGACCTGGGTTAATCTGAGTTTAGACCTGGGTTAATCTGAGTTTAGACCTGGGTTAGTCTGAGTTTAGATCTGGGTTAGTCTGAGTTTAGACCTGGGTTAGTCTGAGTTTAGACCTGGGTTAATCTGAGTTTAGACCTGGGTTAGTCTGAGTTTAGACCTGGGTTAGTCTGAGTTTAGACCTGGGTTACTCTGAGTTTAGACCTGGGTTAGTCTGAGTTTAGACCTGGGTTAATCTGAGTTTAGACCTGGGTTAATCTGAGTTTAGACCTGGGTTAATCTGAGTTTAGATCTGGGTTAGTCTGAGTTTAGACCTGGGTTAGTCTGAGTTTAGACCTGGGTTAGTCTGAGTTTAGACCTGGGTTAATCTGAGTTTAGACCTGGGTTAATCTGAGTTTAGACCTGGGTTAGTCTGAGTTTAGACCTGGGTTAATCTGAGTTTAGACCTGGGTTAGTCTGAGTTTAGACCTGGGTTACTCTGAGTTTAGACCTGGGTTAGTCTGAGTTTAGACCTGGGTTAATCTGAGTTTAGACCTGGGTTAATCTGAGTTTAGACCTGGGTTAATCTGAGTTTAGACCTGGGTTAGTCTGAGTTTAGACCTGGGTTAGTCTGAGTTTAGACCTGGGTTAATCTGAGTTTAGACCTGGGTTAGTCTGAGTTTAGACCTGGGTTAATCTGAGTTTAGACCTGGGTTAATCTGAGTTTAGACCTGGGTTAATCTGAGTTTAGACCTGGGTTAGTCTGAGTTTAGATCTGGGTTAGTCTGAGTTTAGACCTGGGTTAGTCTGAGTTTAGACCTGGGTTAGTCTGAGTTTAGACCTGGGTTAATCTGAGTTTAGACCTGGGTTAGTCTGAGTTTAGATCTGGGTTAGTCTGAGTTTAGACCTGGGTTAGTCTGAGTTTAGACCTGGGTTAGTCTGAGTTTAGACCTGGGTTAATCTGAGTTTAGACCTGGGTTAGTCTGAGTTTAGACCTGGGTTAGTCTGAGTTTAGACCTGGGTTACTCTGAGTTTAGACCTGGGTTAGTCTGAGTTTAGACCTGGGTTAATCTGAGTTTAGACCTGGGTTAGTCTGAGTTTAGACCTGGGTTAGTCTGAGTTTAGACCTGGGTTACTCTGAGTTTAGACCTGGGTTAGTCTGAGTTTAGACCTGGGTTAATCTGAGTTTAGACCTGGGTTAATCTGAGTTTAGACCTGGGTTAATCTGAGTTTAGACCTGGGTTAATCTGAGTTTAGACCTGGGTTAATCTGAGTTTAGACCTGGGTTAATCTGAGTTTAGACCTGGGTTAGTCTGAGTTTAGACCTGGGTTAGTCTGAGTTTAGACCTGGGTTAATCTGAGTTTAGACCTGGGTTAATCTGAGTTTAGACCTGGGTTAATCTGAGTTTAGACCTGGGTTAATCTGAGTTTAGATCTGGGTTAATCTGAGTTTAGATCTGGGTTAGTCTGAGTTTAGACCTGGGTTAGTCTGAGTTTAGACCTGGGTTAGTCTGAGTTTAGACCTGGGTTAGTCTGAGTTTAGACCTGGGTTAATCTGAGTTTAGACCTGGGTTAATCTGAGTTTAGACCTGGGTTAGTCTGAGTTTAGACCTGGGTTAATCTGAGTTTAGACCTGGGTTAATCTGAGTTTAGACCTGGGTTAGTCTGAGTTTAGACCTGGGTTACTCTGAGTTTAGACCTGGGTTAGTCTGAGTTTAGACCTGGGTTAATCTGAGTTTAGACCTGGGTTAATCTGAGTTTAGACCTGGGTTAATCTGAGTTTAGACCTGGGTTAGTCTGAGTTTAGACCTGGGTTAGTCTGAGTTTAGACCTGGGTTAATCTGAGTTTAGACCTGGGTTAGTCTGAGTTTAGACCTGGGTTAATCTGAGTTTAGACCTGGGTTAGTCTGAGTTTAGACCTGGGTTAGTCTGAGTTTAGACACACAGCACTTTCAAAATGACATAAAACATTTACAGTTAAAATAAAATAGAGTTCTGGTCGAGTAAAGCCAGTTTCAGACTCTGTGGCTTTAATGTCCCAAGCCCAGAGTGGGACGTCCCGGATGTCCCACCGGACCACACCCTCTGACCCTCCCTTACCTGTCGTCGTGCTGGATGACCTGACCCTCTGACGCTTTGACCCTCCCTTACCTGTCGTCGTGCTGGATGACCTGACCCTCTGACCCTTTGACCCTCCCTTACCTGTCGTAGTGCTGGATGACCTGACCCTCTGACCCTCTGACCCTTTGACCCTCCCTTACCTGTCGTCGTGCTGGATGACCTGACCCTCTGACGCTTTGACCCTCCCTTACCTGTCGTAGTGCTGGATGACCTGACCCTCTGACCCTTTGACCCTCCCTTACCTGTCGTAGTGCTGGATGACCTGTCCCACTGACCACAGAGCGGTCAGATACTGGTTCATTCCGTCTGAACTCATGAAGTGCAGAGACTGAGGAGAGCGAGGGTCACCGTTTGACCCTGTGAAGTCTATGCCCACCTGCAGGGCAGAGGTCAGAGGTCAGGGTTCAGAGAGGTCAGGGTTCAGAGAGGTCAGGGTTCAGAGAGGTCAAGGTTCAGAGAGGTCAGGGTTCAGAGAGGTCAAGGTTCAGAGAAGACAGGGTTCAGAGAGGACAGGGGTCAGAGAGGGCTTAGAGAGGGCAGGGGTCAGAGAGGGCTTAGAGAGGTCAGGGGTCAGAGAGGGCAGGGTTCAGAGAGGGTAGGGGTCAGAGAGGTCAGGGGTCAGAGAGGTCAGGGGTCAGAGAGGGCAGGGCTCAGAGAGGGCAGGGCTCAGAGAGGGCAGGGGTCAGAGAGGGCAGGGGTCAGAGAGGGCAGGGCTCAGAGAGGGCAGGGCTCAGAGAGGGCAGGGGTCAGAGAGGGCAGGGGTCAGAGAGGGCAGAAGAGGACGCTTTACTGAAACATGTTCAAATTATAATATTCTGTAGATTTGTGTTGAAATAAAACTATTAAAGGACAAATACTAATCTTGAAGCTTTAGCACCTCCTGCTGGACAAATGAGGGATTACACCAAATACTCACAGTGAAGTTGATCTGACAGCCGCCCATCACATAGTCCAGGAACGTGTACTGGGCCAGGATCTGAGGAGACAGGGTCAGTTTAGAGCTGGTTTAGAGCTGGATTAGAGCTGGTTTAGACCTAGTTTAGAGCTGGTTTAGAGCTGGTTTAGAGCTGGTTTAGAGCTGGATTAGAGCTGGATTAGAGCTGCTTTGGATCCAGTTTAGAGCTGCTTTAGAGCTGGATCAGAGCTGGTTTAGAGCTGGTTTGGAGCTGGTTTGGAGCTAGTTTAGAGCTAGTTTAGACCTGGTTTAGACCTGGTTTAGACCTGCTTTAGAGCTGGATCAGAGCTGGTTTAAAGCTGGATTAGAGCTAGTTTAGAGCCAGTTTAGAGCTGGATTAGAGCTAGTTCAGAGCTGGTTTAGAGCTGCTTTAGACCTACTTTAGAGCTGGTTTAGACCTGGATTAGAGCTGCTTTAGATCTAGTTTAGAGCTGCTTTAGAGCTGGATCAGAGCTGGTTAAGACCTAATTTAGAGCTGGTTTAGAGCTAGTTTTGAGCTGCTTTAGACCTAGTTTAGAGCTGGATCAGAGCTAGTTTAAAGCTGTATTAGAGCTGGTTTAGAGCCAGTTTAGAGCTGGTTTAGAGCTATTTTAGAGCTGGTTCAGAGCTGGTTTAGAGCTGGATTAGAGCTGGTTTAGACCTAGTTTAGACCTGGTTTAGTCCTGGTTTAGCACTGCTTTAGACCTAGTTTAAAGCTGGATTAGAGCAAGTTTAGACCTGATTTAGAGTTGGATTAGGGCTAGTTTAGAGCTGGTTTACCCTAGTTTAGACCTGATTTAGACCTGATTTAGAGCTAGATTAGAGCTGGGTTAGAGCTAGTTTAGAGCTGGTTTAGAGCTGGTTCAGAGCTAGATTAGAGCTGGTTTAGAGCTGGTTTAGAGCTAGTTTAGAGCTGGTTCAGAGCTAGATTAGAGCTGCTTTAGAGCTGGATCAGAGCTGGTTTAGAGCTGGTTTGGAGCTGGTTTGGAGCTGGTTTGGAGCTAGTTTAGAGCTAGTTTAGACCTGGTTTAGACCTGGTTTAGACCTGCTTTAGAGCTGGATCAGAGCTGGATCAGAGCTGGTTTAAAGCTGGATTAGAGCTAGTTTAGAGCTGGTTTAGAGCTGCTTTAGACCTACTTTAGAGCTGGTTTAGACCTGGATTAGAGCTGCTTTAGATCTAGTTTAGAGCTGCTTTAGAGCTGGATCAGAGCTGGTTAAGACCTAATTTAGAGCTGGTTTAGAGCTAGTTTAGAGCTAGTTTAGAGCTGGTTTAGAGCTAGTTTTGAGCTGCTTTAGACCTAGTTTAGAGCTGGATCAGAGCTAGTTTAAAGCTGTATTAGAGCTGGTTTAGAGCCAGTTTAGAGCTGGTTTAGAGCTGGTTCAGAGCTGGTTTAGAGCTGGATTAGAGCTGGTTTAGACCTAGTTTAGACCTGGTTTAGTCCTGGTTTAGCACTGCTTTAGACCTAGTTTAAAGCTGGTTTAGAGCTGGATTAGAGCAAGTTTAGACCTGATTTAGAGTTGGATTAGGGCTAGTTTAGAGCTGGTTTACCCTAGTTTAGACCTGATTTAGACCTGATTTAGAGCTAGATTAGAGCTGGGTTAGAGCTAGTTTAGAGCTGGGTTAGAGCTAGTTTAGAGCTGGTTTAGAGCTGGTTCAGAGCTAGATTAGAGCTGGGTTAGAGCTAGTTTAGAGCTGGTTTAGAGCTAGTTTAGAGCTAGTTTAGAGCTGGATTAGAGGTAGTTTAGAGCTAGTTTAGAGCTGGTTCAGAGCTAGATTAGAGCTGGGTTAGAGCTAGTTTAGAGCTGGGTTAGAGCTAGATTAGACCTGGTTTAGACCTGCTTTAAAGCTGGATTAAAGATGGATTAGAGCAAGTTTAGAGCTGGTTTAGAGCTATTTTAGAGCTATTTTAGAGCTGGTTTAGAGCTGGATTAGAGCTAGTTCAGAGCTGGTTTAGAGCTGCTTTAGACCTAGTTTAGAGCTGCTTTAGAGCTGGTTTAGACATGGATTAGAGCTGGTTTAGACCTAGTTTAGACCCGCTTTAGAGCTGGTTTAGACCTAGTTTAGAACTGGTTTAGACCTAGTTTAGAGCTGGTTTAGACCTGTTTTAGACCTAGTTTAGAGCTGCTTTAGAGCTGGTTTAGACCTGAATTAGAGCTGGTTTAGACCTAGTTTAGAACTGGTTTAGACCTAATTTAGAGCTGGTTTAGAGCTGGTTTAGAGCTAGTTTTGAGCTGCTTTAGAGCTGCTTTAGACCTAGTTTAGACCCGCTTTAGAGCTGGTTTAGACCTAGTTTAGAGCTGCTTTAGACCTGGATTAGAGCTGGTTTGGACCTGCTTTAGACCTAGTTTAGAGCTGGTTTAGAGCTGGTTTGGAGCTAGTTTAGACCTGGTTTAGACCTAATTTAGAGCTGGTTTAGAGCTAGTTTTGAGCTGGATTAGAGCTGGATTACACCTAGTTTAGAGCTGGTTTAGAGCTGGTTTAGAGCTCGATCAGAGCTGGTTTAAAGATGGATTAGAGCTGGTTTAGAGACAGTTTAGAGCTGGTTTAGAGCTATTTTAGAGCTGGTTTAGAGCTAGTTCAGAGCTGGTTTAGACCTAGTTTAGAGCTGCTTTAGAGCTGGATCAGAGCTGGTTAAGACCTAATTTAGAGCTGGTTTAGAGCTAGTTTTGAGCTGCTTTAGAGCTGGATTAGACCTAGTTTAGACATGGTTTAGACCTGGTTTAGACCTGCTTTAGACCTAGTTTAGAGCTGGATCAGAGCTAGTTTAAAGCTGGATTAGAGCTGGTTTAGAGCTGGTTTAGAGCTATTTTAGAGCTGGTTTAGACCTGCTTTAGAGCTGGTTTAGACCTAGTTTAGAGCTGGATTAGAGCTGGTTTAGACCTAGTTTAGACCTGGTTTCGTCCTGGTTTAGCACTGCTTTAGACCTAGTTTAAAGCTGGTTTAGAGCTGGATTAGAGCAAGTTTAGACCTGATTTAGAGTTGGATTAGAGCTAGTTTAGAGCTGGTTTACCCTAGTTTAGACCTGATTTAGAGCTGGTTTAGAGCTAGATTAGAGCTGGGTTAGAGCTAGTTTAGAGCTGGTTTAGAGGTAGTTTAGAGCTAGTTTAGAGCTGGTTCAGAGCTAGATTAGAGCTGGGTTAGAGCTAGTTTGGAGCTGGTTTAGAGCTAGTTTAGAGCTGGATTAGAGCTAGTTTACCCTAGTTTAGACCTGATTTAGAGCTGGTTTAGAGCTAGATTAGAGCTGGGTTAGAGCTAGTTTAGAGCTGGTTTAGAGCTAGTTTAGAGCTGGATTAGAGGTAGTTTTGAGCTGGTTTAGAGCTAGTTTAGAGCTGGTTCAGAGCTAGATTAGAGCTGGGTTAGAGCTAGTTTAGAGCTGGTTTAGAGCTGGGTTAGCGCTAGTTTAGAGCTGGTTTAGAGCTAGTTTAGAGCTGGTTTAGAGCTGGTTTAGAGCTGGATTAGAGCTCACCTTGCAGCTCTTCACGTTCACGCTCCCTGAGTTCTTGTAGCTCTTCTTCTTCTTCTGTTTCTCGGGATGAACACAGTCGAAGCTCAAAGTTTTCTGCAGCGACGCCACAGAGCAAGAGAACGAGCCAATCAGATCATGAGAACCGTCTGAGTCATAGTCCGAGCAGTCCACCTGACCAATCACAGAGAGAGGAGGGTTAAATTGGCCAATCACAGAGAGAGGAGGGTTAAACCGGCCAATCACAGAGAGAAAAGGGTTAAACCGACCAATCACAGAGAGAGGAGGGTTAAACCGACCAATCACAGAGAGAGGAGGGTTAAACCGGCCAATCACAGAGAGAGGAGGGTTAAACCGACCAATCACAGAGAGGAGGGTAAAACCGGCCAATCACAGAGAGAGGAGGGTTAAACCGACCAATCACAGAGAGAAGAGGGTTAAACCGACCAATCACAGAGAGAAGAGGGTTAAACCGACCAATCACAGAGAGAGGAGGGTTAAACCGGCCAATCACAGAGAGAGGAGGGTTAAACCGACCAATCACAGAGAGAAGAGGGTTAAACCGACCAATCACAGAGAGAGGAGGGTTAAACCGACCAATCACAGAGAGAAGAGGGTTAAACCGACCAATCACAGAGAGAAGAGGGTTAAACCGAACAATCACAGAGAGAGGAGGGTTAAACCGGCCAATCACAGAGAGAAGAGGGTTAAACCGACCAATCACAGAGAGAAGAGGGTTAAACCGACCAATCACAGAGAGGAGGGTAAAACCGACCAATCACAGAGAGAAGAGGGTTAAACCGACCAATCACAGAGAGGAGGGTTAAACCGACCAATCACAGAGAGGAGGGTTAAACCGACCAATCACAGAGAGGAGGGTTAAACCGACCAATCACAGAGAGAAGAGGGTTAAACCGACCAATCACAGAGAGGAGGGTTAAACCGACCAATCACAGAGAGGAGGGTTAAACCGACCAATCACAGAGAGGAGGGTTAAACCGACCAATCACAGAGAGAAGAGGGTTAAACCGACCAATCACAGAGAGGAGGGTTAAACCGACCAATCACAGAGAGGAGGGTTAAACCGACCAATCACAGAGAGAAGAGGGTTAAACCGACCAATCACAGAGAGGAGGGTTAAACCGACCAATCACAGAGAGGAGGGTGTATCCATGTGCATCAATAACACATTTTCAAGGTTAAACTGATTCAAATGCTAAAGATTTTAAGTCTTTAAGAACAAAACATGCGCAACAATTTGGAATTTCCAGTTACTTAGGGCGAGCTAGGGCGAGCTAGGGCGAGCTAGGGCGAGCTAGGGTTATGTTCTCGTCACAAAATTGTATTTTGGCTTCACAAAAGTCAAATCTGAATCATAAAAGGTTTATTGCCGGTGTGAGTCATTCTCAATCTGTGGGTCTAGAATGGAAACTCAGATTTATCCCACTCCGAGTAGGCCCTGCCCACTGGGCATCTTTTCTAGAAAAGGGTTATGGGTAAGTGTTTAGGGGTAAGGGTTAGGGGTAAGGGTTAGGGGTAAGGGTTAGGGGTAAGGGGTTAGGGGTAAGGGTTTAGGGGTAAGGGTTTAGGGGTTAGGGTTTAGGGGTTAGGGGTAAGGGTTAGGGGTAAGGTTTAGGGGTAAGAGTTTAGGGGTTAGGGGTAAGGGTTAGGGGTAAGGGTTAGGGGTAAGGGTTAGGGGTAAGGGTTAGGGGTAAGGGTTAGGGGTAAGGGTTTAGGGGTAAGAGTTTAGGGGTTAGGGGTAAGGGTTAGGGGTAAGGTTTAGGGGTAAGAGTTTAGGGGTTAGGGTTTAGGGGTAAGAGTTTAGGGGTAAGAGTTTAGGGGTTAGGGGTAAGGGTTAGGGGTTAGGGGTAAGGGTTAGGGGTAAGGGTTAGGGGTAAGGGTTAGGGGTAAGAGTTTAGGGGTAAGAGTTTAGGGGTTAGGGTTTAGGGGTAAGAGTTTAGGGGTTAGGGTTTAGGGGTAAGAGTTTAGGGGTAAGAGTTTAGGGGTTAGGGGTAAGGGTTAGGGGTTAGGGGTAAGGGTTAGGGGTAAGGGATAATGGTTAGGGGTTGAGCAGGCGTTAGAGTAGGGTTAGGGGTTAGGGTTTAGGGGTTAAGCAGGCGTTACCCACAGCTCCAAAAAGAATTCTAGAAGAGTTCAGACCTTCAGAGGTCGGTCCAAGTCTCCAGAGCAGAACGTGTGAAGAGGAACCGAGAACTTCTTCCACACAGGATTCAGATTGTTCTTCACCACCTACAAACACAAACAGGGTCTAAACCAGGTCTAAACCAGGTCTAAACCAGGTCTAAACCAGGACTAAACCAGGTCTAAACCAGGTCTAAACCAGGTCTAAACCAGGTCTAAACCAGGACTAAACCAGGACTAAACCAGGACTAAACCAGGTCTAAACCAGGTCTAAACCAGGTCTAAACCAGGTCTAAACCAGGTCTAAACCAGGACTAAACCAGGTCTAAACCAGGTCTAAACCAGGACTAAACCAGGACTAAACCAGGTCTAAACCAGGACTAAACCAGGTCTAAACCAGGACTAAACCAGGACTAAACCAGGTCTAAACCAGGACTAAACCAGGTCTAAACCAGGTCTGAACCAGGACTAAACCAGGTCTAAACCAGGAGTTACCTCGGTGCGATGGGCCAGGATCCATTTTCCGTTGTCTCCTTGTTTGAAAATCTCCAAAAAGGGGTCAGACTTTCCAAACGTGTCCTGAGAAACAGAAACACATAAAGACCAGAGCACAGTCCAGACCTGGTCCAGAGCTGACTCTGACCTTCTTGTCCAGATTCTTGGCTTCAAGCTCCAGTTCGATGGCTCTGTTGTCTTTGATCTCCTCTGCAGTGACCTGAGGACGGACGTACACAGGGAGCAGACACAGAGACAGAGACAGAGACAGAGACAGACAATAGGTGGACTTTAGAAAGTGTATTGACTCGGACAGAACAGACTGTAGCTTCATTACAGTCTCTGTTCGGACTCACGGTGATGGAGCCTTTTCCTGCAGGTTTGTTCTTCTTCAGCTGCAGAGGGCGAGTCACACTTTTACTGGACACGATCTGGAGAGTGAGAGAGAGAGAGTTAGCCCCGCCCCCACACCTGTCCAGGCCCCGCCCACAGCCACACCTATCACTTTTCTATTTGAACCTTAGATTGAGAAGTGTTGTCAAAAGAATCGAAATTCAGAAACTAATTTATACTAAAACAAATATCGAAATTAGATATTAATTTGAACAAGTTTGGAAAGTACAGAAGTGAACACTTTAGATCATATTTGACTCCATGTAAGAAGCGGAGGCCGGCCCCGATCACTGGTGTGATAAAAAAACAAAAACAAAATATACATCAAATAAAATATCACTTTTCTGTCAAATATAGGCTATTGAATCTATTATTTAATTCATTTCACGTCATATTTATTAAGGATACAAGTGCAGACAGATGCCTGAGGGCAAAAAAATAATAAGAATAATAATATTTTTTTAAAATATGACTTGGCATGTTTGGCGGGCCGGATTATAAAGACAAATGGGCCACAGTTTGCCCACCCCTGCTTTAAATGATCTCTTTTCAACTGGAGGCCCGCGGGCCTAATCCAGCCCACTAGGCAATATGGTCCGGCCCGTCATCGTATAATGGGCCATAGACTGTCCTTAGAGCACCACAGTGTTAGCTCTGTTACTCGGTACCACAGTGTTAGCTCTGTTACTCGGTACCACAGTGTTAGCTCTGTTACTCGGTACCACAGTGTTAGCTCTGTTACTCGGTACCACAGTGTTAGCTCTGTTACTCGGTACCACAGTGTTAGCTCTGTTACTCGGTACCACAGTGTTAGCTCTGTTACTCGGTACCACAGTGTTAGCTCTGTTACTCGGTACCACAGTGTTAGCTCTGTTACTCGGTACCACAGTGTTAGCTCTGTTACTCGGTACCACAGTGTTAGCTCTGTTACTCGGTACCACAGTGTTAGCTCTGTTACTCGGTACCACAGTGTTAGCTCTGTTACTCGGTACCACAGTGTTAGCTCTGTTACTCGGTACCACAGTGTTAGCTCTGTTACTCGGTACCACTGTGTTAGCTCTGTTACTCAGTACCACAGTGTTAGCTCTGTTACTCAGTACCACTGTGTTAGTAGCTCTGTTACTCAGTACCACTGTGTTAGTAGCTCTGTTACTCGGTACCACAGTGTTAGTAGCTCTGTTACTCAGTACCACAGTGTTAGCTCTGTTATTCAGTACCGCAGTGTTAGCTCTGTTATTCAGTACCACTGTGTTAGCTCTGTTATTCAGTACCGCAGTGTTAGCTCTGTTATTCAGTACCACTGTGTTAGCTCTGTTATTCAGTACCACTGTGTTAGCTCTGTTACTCAGTACCACAGTGTTAGCTCTGTTACTCAGTACCACAGTGTTAGCTCTGTTACTCAGTACCACAGTGTTAGCTGTTATTCAGTACCACAGTGTTAGCTCTGTTATTCAGTACCACAGTGTTAGCTCTGTTATTCAGTACCACAGTGTTAGCTCTGTTATTCAGTACCACAGTGTTAGCTCTGTTATTCAGTACCACAGTGTTAGCTCTGTTACTCAGTACCACAGTGTTAGCTCTGTTACTCAGTACCACAGTGTTAGCTCTGTTACTCAGTACCACAGTGTTAGCTCTGTTACTCAGTACCACAGTGTTAGCTCTGTTACTCAGTACCACAGTGTTAGCTGTTATTCAGTACCACAGTGTTAGCTCTGTTATTCAGTACCACAGTGTTAGCTCTGTTATTCAGTACCACAGTGTTAGCTCTGTTATTCAGTACCACAGTGTTAGCTCTGTTATTCAGTACCACAGTGTTAGCTCTGTTATTCAGTACCACAGTGTTAGCTCTGTTATTCAGTACCACAGTGTTAGCTCTGTTATTCAGTACCACAGTGTTAGCTCTGTTATTCAGTACCACAGTGTTAGCTCTGTTATTCAGTACCACAGTGTTAGCTCTGTTATTCAGTACCACAGTGTTAGCTCTGTTATTCAGTACCACAGTGTTAGCTCTGTTACTCAGTACCACAGTGTTAGCTCTGTTACTCAGTACCACAGTGTTAGCTCTGTTACTCAGTACCACAGTGTTAGCTCTGTTACTCAGTACCACAGTGTTAGCTCTGTTACTCAGTACCACAGTGTTAGCTCTGTTACTCAGTACCACAGTGTTAGCTCTGTTACTCAGTACCACAGTGTTAGCTCTGTTACTCAGTACCACAGTGTTAGCTCTGTTACTCAGTACCACAGTGTTAGCTCTGTTACTCAGTACCACAGTGTTAGCTCTGTTACTCAGTACCACAGTGTTAGCTCTGTTACTCAGTACCACAGTGTTAGCTCTGTTACTCAGTACCAGTGTTAGCTTTGTTACTCAGTACCAGTGTTAGCTCTGTTATTCAGTACCAGTGTTGGCTCTATTATTCAGTACCACAGTGTTAGCTCCTGTTATACAGTACCACAGTGTTAGCTCCTGTTATTCAGTACCACAGTGTTAGCTCTATTATTCAGTACCACAGTGTTAGCTCTATTATTCAGTACCACAGTGTTAACTCCTGTTATTCAGTACCACAGTGTTAGCTCTGTTATTCAGTACCGCAGTGTTAGCTCTGTTATTCAGTACCACTGTGTTAGCTCTGTTATTCAGTACCACTGTGTTAGCTCTGTTACTCAGTACCACAGTGTTAGCTCTGTTACTCAGTACCACAGTGTTAGCTCTGTTACTCAGTACCACAGTGTTAGCTGTTATTCAGTACCACAGTGTTAGCTCTGTTATTCAGTACCACAGTGTTAGCTCTGTTATTCAGTACCACAGTGTTAGCTCTGTTATTCAGTACCACAGTGTTAGCTCTGTTATTCAGTACCACAGTGTTAGCTCTGTTACTCAGTACCACAGTGTTAGCTCTGTTACTCAGTACCACAGTGTTAGCTCTGTTACTCAGTACCACAGTGTTAGCTCTGTTACTCAGTACCACAGTGTTAGCTCTGTTACTCAGTACCACAGTGTTAGCTGTTATTCAGTACCACAGTGTTAGCTCTGTTATTCAGTACCACAGTGTTAGCTCTGTTATTCAGTACCACAGTGTTAGCTCTGTTATTCAGTACCACAGTGTTAGCTCTGTTATTCAGTACCACAGTGTTAGCTCTGTTATTCAGTACCACAGTGTTAGCTCTGTTATTCAGTACCACAGTGTTAGCTCTGTTATTCAGTACCACAGTGTTAGCTCTGTTATTCAGTACCACAGTGTTAGCTCTGTTATTCAGTACCACAGTGTTAGCTCTGTTATTCAGTACCACAGTGTTAGCTCTGTTACTCAGTACCACAGTGTTAGCTCTGTTACTCAGTACCACAGTGTTAGCTCTGTTACTCAGTACCACAGTGTTAGCTCTGTTACTCAGTACCACAGTGTTAGCTCTGTTACTCAGTACCACAGTGTTAGCTCTGTTACTCAGTACCACAGTGTTAGCTCTGTTACTCAGTACCACAGTGTTAGCTCTGTTACTCAGTACCACAGTGTTAGCTCTGTTACTCAGTACCACAGTGTTAGCTCTGTTACTCAGTACCACAGTGTTAGCTCTGTTACTCAGTACCACAGTGTTAGCTCTGTTACTCAGTACCACAGTGTTAGCTCTGTTACTCAGTACCAGTGTTAGCTTTGTTACTCAGTACCAGTGTTAGCTCTGTTATTCAGTACCAGTGTTGGCTCTATTATTCAGTACCACAGTGTTAGCTCCTGTTATACAGTACCACAGTGTTAGCTCCTGTTATTCAGTACCACAGTGTTAGCTCTATTATTCAGTACCACAGTGTTAGCTCTATTATTCAGTACCACAGTGTTAACTCCTGTTATTCAGTACCACAGTGTTAGCTCCTGTTATTCAGTACCACCGTGTTAGCTCTATTATTCAGTACCACAGTGTTAGCTCCTGTTATTCAGTACCACAGTGTTAGCTCTATTATTCAGTACCACAGTGTTAGCTCCTGTTATTCAGTACCACAGTGTTAGCTCCTGTTATTCAGTACCACAGTGTTAGCTCCTGTTATTCAGTACCACAGTGTTAGCTCTATTATTCAGTACCACAGTGTTAGCTCTATTATTCAGTACCACAGTGTTAGCTCCTGTTATTCAGTACCACAGTGTTAGCTCTATTATTCAGTACCACAGTGTTAGCTCTATTATTCAGTACCACAGTGTTAGCTCTAATATTCAGTACCACAGTGTTAGCTCTATTATTCAGTACCACAGTGTTAGCTCTATTATTCAGTACCACAGTGTTAGCTCCTGTTATTCAGTACCACAGTGTTAGCTCTATTATTCAGTACCACAGTGTTAGCTCTATTATTCAGTACCACAGTGTTAGCTCCTGTTATTCAGTACCACAGTGTTAGCTCTATTATTCAGTACCACAGTGTTAGCTCCTGTTATTCAGTACCACAGTGTTAGCTCTGTTACATAAACAGATTTACAGAATCAAACAAACGGCTTTATTTCTTTTAGCCCCGCCCCTTACCTGCCCCAGTGTCATCTCGGCTCCGCCCAGGAAGTCGTCGTCCTTCAGGTCGATGCTTTTGTTGTCGATGTCGTAAATACAGAACTTCAGATTCTGAACCGACTCAAAGTGAAACTGAAGTCTGAGTCTGGAACTGAAGCTGGGACTGGACGAGTTCTCCACCTGCTCCGTGCGAGCCACCTGCAGGACAGGGAGGGCATGTGAGGTACTCTGACACACACAGGAGGGCCTCTGACACAGTGGGAGGGCCTCTGACACAGTGGGAGGGCCTCTGACACACACAGGAGGGCCTCTGACACACACAGGAGGGCCTCTGACACACAGGAGGGCCTCTGACACACAGGAGGGCCTCTGACACACAGGAGGGCCTCTGACACACAGGAGGGCCTCTGAGACAGTGGGAGGGCCTCTGAGACAGTGGGAGGGCCTCTGACACAGTGGGAGGGCCTCTGACACACAGGAGGGCCTCTGACACACTGGGAGGGCCTCTGACACAGTGGGAGGGCCTCTGACACAGTGGGAGGGCCTCTGACACACAGGAGGGCCTCTGACACAGTGGGAGGGCCTCTGACACAGTGGGAGGGCCTCTGACACACTGGGAGGGCCTCTGACACACAGGAGGGCCTCTGACACAGTGGGAGGGCCTCTGACACAGTGGGAGGGCCTCTGACACAGTGGGAGGGCCTCTGACACACTGGGAGGGCCTCTGACACACTGGGAGGGCCTCTGACACACTGGGAGGGCCTCCGACACACACAGGAGGGCCTCTGACACACACACAGGAGGGCCTCTGACACACACAGGAGGGCCTCTGACACACACAGGAGGGCCTCTGACACACAGGAGGGCCTCTGACACACAGGAGGGCCTCTGACACACAGGAGGGCCTCTGACACACAGGAGGGCCTCTGACACACAGGAGGGCCTCTGACACACAGGAGGGCCTCTGACACACAGGAGGGCCTCTGACACACTGGGAGGGCCTCTGACACACTGGGAGGGCCTCTGACACACTGGGAGGGCCTCTGACACAGTGGGAGGGCCTCTGACACAGTGGAAGGGCCTCTGACACACACAGGAGGGCCTCTGACACACACACAGGAGGGCCTCTGACACACACACAGGAGGGCCTCTGACACACACACAGGAGGGCCTCTGACACACACAGGAGGGCCTCTGACACACACAGGAGGGCCTCTGACACACAGGAGGGCCTCTGACACACAGGAGGGCCTCTGACACACACACAGGAGGGCCTCTGACACACACAGGAGGGCCTCTGACACACAGGAGGGCCTCTGACACACACACAAGAGGGCATCTGAGGTACTCTGAGGTACTCTGACACAGTGGGAGGGCCTCTGACACACAGGAGGGCCTCTGACACACAGGAGGGCCTCTGACACACACACAGGAGGGCCTCTGACAAACACACAGGAGGGCCTCTGACAAACACACAGGAGGGCCTCTGACACACACACAGGAGGGCCTCTGACACACACAGGAGGGCCTCTGACACACACAGGAGGGCCTCTGACACAGTGGGAGGGCCTCTGACACACACAGGAGGGCCTCTGACACAGTGGGAGGGCCTCTGACACACACAGGAGGGCCTCTGACACAGTGGGAGGGCCTCTGACACACACAGGAGGGCCTCTGACACAGTGGGAGGGCATCAGGAGTACCTCGCTCCATGTCTCCTGGTTCTTCTGCAGTAGGACACACAGAGGGTCAGACTTGGAGCCGACATCTTTGTCCAGAAGATTTGAGCAGGAGACGGAGATCTCCACCAGCGATACACAATCAGACATCTGAGAAAACACAACATACACAGCTGAGAACACACAACACACAGCTGAGAACACACAACACACAGCTGAGAACACACAACACACACCTGAGAACACACAACACACACACACAGTTGAGAACACACAACACACACAGCTGAGAACACACAACACACACAGCTGAGAACACACAACACACACAGCTGAGAACACACAACACACACAGCTGAGAACACACAACACACAAACCTGAGAACACACACACCTGAGAACACACAACACACAGATGAGAACACACAACACACACATCTGAGAACATACACATCTGAGAACACACAACAGACACATCTGAGAACACACAACACACACCACACACACACCTGAGAACACACCACACACAAACCTGAGAACACACAACACACATACAACACACACAGATGAGAACACACAACACACACACCTGAGAACACACAACACAGAGATGAGAACACACAACACACACACACACACACACACCTGAGAACACACAACACACACATCTGAGAACACACATCTGAGAACACACAACACACACACCTGAGAACACACAACACAGAGATGAGAACACACAACACACACACACCTGAGAACACACAACACAGAGATGAGAACACACAAAACACACACACCTGAGAACACACAACACACACACACCTGAGAACACACAACACACACATCTGAGAACACACACATCTGAGAACACACAACACACACACCTGAGAATACACAGTTCTCGTACAACAACCCCGCCTCTTTGTGGAGTGGGCTCCGGCTTCTCACAAACTACAAGCCCAGAGCCCCCCCTTCTGTAGATGACAGAAAACTGGCCACACAGCTAAATACCCCCCACCCCCCCCCCCCCACTGCGGCCGCCTCTGCCAACACAACCCCGCCCCCCTCCCAAACTGCGGCCGCCTCTGCCAACACAACCCCGCCCCCCTCCCCACTGCGGCCGCCTCTGCCAACACAACCCCGCCCCCCTCCCAAACTGCGGCCGCCTCTGCCAACACAACCCCGCCCCCCTCCCAAACTGCGGCCGCCTCTGCCAACACAACCCCGCCCCCCTCCCCACTGCGGCCGCCTCTGCCAACACAACCCCGCCCCCCTCCCCACTGCGGCCGCCTCTACCCCTCCCCACTGCGGCCGCCTCTACCCCTCCCCACTGCGGCCGCCTCTACCCCTCCCCACTGCGGCCGCCTCTACCCCTCCCCACTGCGGCCGCCTCTACCCCTCCCCACTGCGGCCGCCTCTGCCAACACAACCCCGCCCCCCTCCCCCGCCCCTCTCACAGTCCAGGAACAGGAAGTGTGCAGACTATTCCGTAAATCCAACCCTCGAAAAGCTGTTGGATCAGACGGTGTCACTCCCTCCACCTTAAGACACTGTGCAGGCGAGTTGGCCCCTGTCTTCACTGGCATATTTAACACCTCCTGGAGTCATGCCACATCCCAGCTTCAAGTAGTCCATCATTGTCCCTGTCCCAGCTTCAAGTGGTCCATCATTGTCCCTGTCCCAGCTTCAAGTGGTCCATCATTGTCCCTGTCCCCAAGAAGCCCCGAATCACTGAAATTCATGGCACTGATGTCTGTAGTCATGAAGTCATTTGAGCGCCTGGTCCTCCCCCTCCAGCTGGACCTCCTGCTGGACCTCCTGCTGGACCTCCTGCTGGACCCCCTGCTGGACCTCCTGCTGGACCCCCTGCTGGACGCCCTGCTGGACCTCCTACTGGACCTCCTGCTGGACCCCCAGCTGGACCCCCTGCTGGACCTCCTGGTGGACCTCCTGCTGGACCTCCTGCTGGACCCCCTGCTGGACCCCCTGCTGGACCTCCTTCAGTTCGCCTACAGAGCCAACAGGTCTGTGGACGACACCATCAACCTGGCTCTCCACTTCACCTGCAGCACCTGGACTCCCCGGGAACCTACACCAGGATCAACACCACCTCCTACTCTGCTCCAGGACAAGCTCTCCCAGCTCAATGTGCCCGACTCCACCTGCAGGAGGAGCACCGACTCCACCTGCAGGGGGAGCACCAACCGACTCCACCTGCAGGGGGCGCACCACCTGCAGGGGGAGCACCACCTGCAGGGGGAGCACTGACTCCACCTGCAGGGGGAGCACCACCTGCAGGGGGGAGCACCACCTGCAGGGGGAGCACTGCCTCCACCTGCAGGGGGGAGCACCACCTGCAGGGGGAGCACCGCCTCCACCTGCAGGGGGAGCACCGACTCCACCTGCAGGGGGAGCACCGGCTCCACCTGCAGGGGGAGCACCGGCACCACCTGCAGGGGGAGCACCACCTGCAGGGGGAGCACCACCTGCAGGGGGAGCACCACCTGCAGGGGGAGCACCACCTGCAGGGGGAGCACCGACTCCACCTGCAGGGGGACTCCACCTGCAGGGGGAGCACCGACTCCACCTGCAGGGGGACTCCACCTGCAGGGGGAGCACCGACTCCACCTGCAGGGGGAGCACCGACTCCACCTGCAGGGGGAGCACTGACTCCACCACTGGGACTATCAGCACAGGAGCTCCACAGGGCTGTGTACTTCCCCCCCTGCTCTTCTCCCTGTACACAAACTGCTGCATTATAATAGTATATTATAATATACTCGAGTATATTATATCGTCACATAAATATTACTCAAAAGACTGTTACTGCAGTACAAATATTAGTCAATCTACAGTGTCAGAAGTTACTTCTAGTACATAGTAAACATGAGTAAATGTGACTTCCGCCTCTAAAAAGACATTTAAACGATTGATGGGCAAAACATGTCCTAATGTGAGTCATTTATAACATTTGTACAAAGCTTTAGACTGAGATAAAACGTCACGTTTGTGGACGACGTTCTTTTATTTATGACGGCGCGTTTTCTGTTCCGGAAGTTTACACTTTATACTTTATACTCCGCAAACTCTGCTTTAAAAGCTCCAGGAAAGAAGACGAACAAAAAAACCTAAACCAGAGACAACCTCACCTTCAAAGACCTGCTTTAGTCCGGGTTTAGACCTGCTTTAGTCCGGGTTTAGACCTGCTTTAGTCCGGGTTTAGACCTGCTTTAGACTTTGTTCTGAAGCCGCTTTTGCTGCGCAGACCAGGAAGTGTCTGCAGAGCTCTCTTCTGATTGGACAGTGAGCACACAGAGGTGGGCTGTGATTGGCCACCACAGCTCTCAATCCAAGCTCTTACCATTTAAGGTTTGAAATTATATATATACATACATATGTATGTATACATATATATATGTATGTACATATGTATGTATATATATATATATATATATGTACGTATATATATATGTATGTATATACATATGCATGTGTTTTGTCTTTCCCTCTATGACGTCACTGAGCTCCGGATGTGGCTGTGCAGCACGTTCATTGCCGGAAGTGGCACATGCAAACTCAGTCCTTGAAGCCTCAAACCGTTCAATACGTAGAACCATGTAAACAAGAACCATGTACAACCATGTAAACAATAACCATGTAGAACAATGTAGACAAGAACCATATAGAACCATGTAGACACTTGTAGAACAATGTAGACACTTGTGGAACCATGTAGATTAGAACCATTTAGGACCATATAGAACCATGTAGACACTTGTAGAACCATGTAGATTAGAACCATATAGAACCATGTAGACACTTGTAGAACCATGTAGATTAGAACCATGTGGACACTTATAGAACCATGTAGATTAGAACCATGTAGACACTTGTAGAAACATGTAGATAAGAACCATGTAGACACTTGTAGAACCATGTAGATTAGAACCATGTAGACACTTGTAGAACCATGTAGATTAGAACCATGTAGACACTTGTAGAACCATGTAGATTAGAACCATGTAGACACTTGTAGAACCATGTAGATTAGAACCATGTAGAACCATGTAGACACTTGTAGAACCATGTTGCGTAAAACAAACACCAGGAGGCGCTCGAGTGGCAAAAGTGGAAAAACTAAGCCATAAAAACTAGAGAAACAAATGCAATGAAGATTGTATCATTATAGTACAACTATTATGAAAAGGAGGCTGCAGTTCCTCTGACCTTCCCCTGACATTGGACCTCCTCCTCTGACCTTCCCCTGACATTGGACCTCCTCCTCTGACCACATGTTACAATTAAATCTGAATGTAGAATATTTCTGGAATGAAATACAAATATTCTCCTTTAAACTCTCTAACCCTCATGACCTTTCAAACTCGTGACCTTTAAACTCTCTAACCCTCGTGACCTTTAACTCTATAACCCTCGTGACCTTTAAACTCTCTAACCCTCGTGACCTTTAACTCTCTAACCCTCGTGACCTTTAACCTCTAACCCTCGTGACCTTTAAACTCTCTAACCTTCGTGACCTTTAACTCTAACCCTCGTGACCTTTAACTCTCTAACCCTCATGACCTTTAAACTCTCTAACCCTCATGACCTTTCAAACTCGTGACCTTTAAACTCTCTAACCCTCGTGACCTTTAACTCTATAACCCTCGTGACCTTTAAACTCTCTAACCCTCGTGACCTTTAACCTCTAACCCTCGTGACCTTTAAACTCTCTAACCTTCGTGACCTTTAACTCTAACCCTCGTGACCTTTAACTCTCTAACCCTCATGACCTTTAAACTCTCTAACCCTCGTGACCTTTAAACTCTCTAACCCTCGTGACCTTTAAACTCTCTAACCTTCGTGACCTTTAACTCTAACCCTCGTGACCTTTAACTCTCTAACCCTCGTGACCTTTAAACTCTCTAACCCTCGTGACCTTTAAACTCTCTAACCCTCGTGACCTTTAACTCTCTAACCCTCGTGACCTTTAAACTCTCTAACCCTCGTGACCTTTAAACTCTCTAACCCTCGTGACCTTTAAACTCTCTAACCCTCGTGACCTTTAAACTCTCTAACCCTCGTGACCTTTAAACTCTCTAACCCTCGTGACCTTTAAACTCTCTAACCCTCGTGACCTTTAAACTCTCTAACCCTCGTGACCTTTAAACTCTCTAACCCTCGTGACCTTTAAACTCTCTAACCCTCGTGACCTTTAAACTCTCTAACCCTCGTGACCTTTAAACCCTCGTGACCTTTAAACCCTCGTGACCTTTAAACCCTCGTGACCTTTAAACCCTCGTGACCTTTAACTCTCTAACCCTCGTGACCTTTAACTCTCTAACCCTCGTGACCTTTAACTCTCTAACCCTCGTGACCTTTAACTCTCTAACCCTCGTGACCTTTAACTCTCTAACCCTCGTGACCTTTAACTCTCTAACCCTCGTGACCTTTAACTCTCTAACCCTCGTGACCTTTAACTCTCTAACCCTCGTGACCTTTAAACTCTCTAACCCTCGTGACCTTTAAACTCTCTAACCCTCGTGACCTTTAAACTCTCTAACCCTCGTGACCTTTAAACTCTCTAACCCTCGTGACCTTTAAACTCTCTAACCCTCGTGACCTTTAAACTCTCTAACCCTCGTGACCTTTAACTCACTAACCCTCGTGACCTTTAACTCACTAACCCTCGTGACCTTTAAACTCTCTAACCCTCGTGACCTTTAACTCTCTAACCCTCGTGACCTTTAACTCTCTAACCCTCGTGACCTTTAACTCTCTAACCCTCGTGACCTTTAAACTCTCTAACCCTCGTGACCTTTAACTCTCTAACCCTCGTGACCTTTAACTCTCTAACCCTCGTGACCTTTAACTCTCTAACCCTCGTGACCTTTAACTCTCTAACCCTCGTGACCTTTAAACTCTCTAACCCTCGTGACCTTTAAACTCTCTAACCCTCGTGACCTTTAAACTCTCTAACCCTCGTGACCTTTAAACTCTCTAACCCTCGTGACCTTTAAACTCTCTAACCCTCGTGACCTTTAAACTCTCTAACCCTCGTGACCTTTAAACTCTCTAACCCTCGTGACCTTTAAACTCTCTAACCCTCGTGACCTTTAACTCACTAACCCTCGTGACCTTTAACTCACTAACCCTCGTGACCTTTAAACTCTCTAACCCTCGTGACCTTTAACTCTCTAACCCTCGTGACCTTTAACTCTCTAACCCTCGTGACCTTTAACTCTCTAACCCTCGTGACCTTTAACTCTCTAACCCTCGTGACCTTTAAACTCTCTAACCCTCGTGACCTTTAAACTCTCTAACCCTCGTGACCTTTAAACTCTCTAACCCTCGTGACCTTTAAACTCTCTAACCCTCGTGACCTTTAAACTCTCTAACCCTCGTGACCTTTAAACTCTCTAACCCTCGTGACCTTTAAACTCTCTAACCCTCGTGACCTTTAAACTCTCTAACCCTCGTGACCTTTAAACTCTCTAACCCTCGTGACCTTTAAACTCTCTAACCCTCGTGACCTTTAAACTCTCCAACCCTCGTGACCTTTAAACTCTCTAACCCTCGTGACCTTTAACTCTCTAACCCTTGTGACCTTTAAACTCTCTAACCCTCGTGACCTTTAAACTCTCTAACCCTCGTGACCTTTAAACTCTCTAACCCTCGTGACCTTTAAACTCTCTAACCCTCGTGACCTTTAAACTCTCTAACCCTCGTGACCTTTAAACTCTCTAACCCTCGTGACCTTTAAACTCTCTAACCCTCGTGACCTTTAAACTCTCTAACCCTCGTGACCTTTCTCTCCTTAAACCTTTGCTGAAGTTTGTTGAGGAAATTGTTACACGACAAATAGTTTCCTAAATCTCCGACAGTCATGTTTCCTAAATCTCCGACAGTCATTAGCAAAAAAGCTAAAGCTAAGCTAACAGTGACACAACAGAAGTGTTATAACAGAAGTGTTATAACAGAAGTGTCATAACAGAAGTGTCATAACAGAAGTGTCATAACAGAAGTGTCGTTACGACAGAAGTGTCATAACAAAAGTGTTATAACAGAAGTGTTATAACAGAAGTGTTACGACAGAAGTGTCATAACAAAAGTGTCATAACAAAAGTGTTATAACAGAAGTGTTATAACAGAAGTGTTATAACTGAAGTGTCGTTACGACAGAAGTGTCATAACAAAAGTGTCATAACAAAAGTGTTATAACAGAAGTGTTATAACAGAAGTGTTATAACTGAAGTGTCGTTACGACAGAAGTGTCATAACAGAAGTGTTATAACTGAAGTGTCGTTACGACAGAAGTGTCATAACAGAAGTGTCATAACAGAAGTGTCGTTACGACAGAAGTGTCATAACAGAAGTGTTATAACTGAAGTGTCGTTACGACAGAAGTGTCATAACAGAAGTGTTATAACTGAAGTGTCGTTACGACAGAAGTGTCATAACAGAAGTGTCATAACAGAAGTGTCGTTACGACAGAAGTGTCATAACAGAAGTGTTATAACTGAAGTGTCGTTACGACAGAAGTGTCATAACAGAAGTGTTATAACTGAAGTGTCGTTACGACAGAAGTGTCATAACAGAAGTGTCATAACAGAAGTGTCGTTACGACAGAAGTGTCATAACAAAAGTGTCATAACAAAAGTGTTATAACAGAAGTGTTATAACAGAAGTGTTATAACTGAAGTGTCGTTACGACAGAAGTGTTATAACAGAAGTGTCATAACAGAAGTGTCGTTACGACAGAAGTGTTATAACAGAAGTGTTATAACAGAAGTGTCGTTACGACAGAAGTGTTTTAACAGAAGTGTCGTAATGACAGAAGTTTGAACATTATTGATCACATTTATTGTTAGCATTAGCATTAGCATTAGGTCCGTCTCCAGGTGAAGTTTACACGGGCCATAACGTCTGACCATGTGATTATCACTCTTTGTCTTCATTATTAGTTTAGTGAAATTCTCCAAAAGAATGAATGAACAGGAAGTGGAGCTCTGTGTTTTTAAGGCAAACAGAAGTAGCCGGGTCTACAGCGAGCATCATCTCTGCACCTTCAGTGAGTCTGAACCTGGGCCTGGGATGTTCCACGTGAAACAACTGTTAACATGTTTGATCTTCTTCTTCTCTCCAGATGAAGAGCTCCAGATGAAGAGCTCCAGGTGAAGAGCTCCAGGTGAAGAGCTCCAGGTGAAGAGCTCCAGGTGAAGAGCTCCAGATGAAGAGCTCCAGGTGAAGAGCTCCAGGTGAAGAGCTCCAGATGAAGAGCTCCAGGTGAAGAGCTCCAGGTGAAGAGCTCCAGGTGAAGAGCTCCAGGTGAAGAGCTCCAGGTGAAGAGCTCCAGGTGAAGAGCTCCAGATGAAGAGCTCCAGGTGAAGAGCTCCAGGTGAAGAGCTCCAGATGAAGAGCTCCAGGTGAAGAGCTCCAGGTGAAGAGCTCCAGATGAAGAGCTCCAGATGAAGAGCTCCAGGTGAAGAGCTCCAGGTGAAGAGCTCCAGATGAAGAGCTCCAGGTGAAGAGCTCCAGGTGAAGAGCTCCAGGTGAAGAGCTCCAGATGAAGAGCTCCAGATGAAGAGCTCCAGGTGAAGAGCTCCAGGTGAAGAGCTCCAGGTGAAGAGCTCCAGGTGAAGAGCTCCAGGTGAAGAGCTCCAGATGAAGAGCTCCAGGTGAAGAGCTCCAGATGAAGAGCTCCAGATGAAGAGCTCCAGGTGCTCCAGGTGAAGAGCTCCAGGTGAAGAGCTCCAGGTGAAGAGCTCCAGGTGAAGAGCTCCAGATGAAGAGCTCCAGGTGAAGAGCTCCAGGTGAAGAGCTCCAGGTGAAGCGCTCCAGATGAAGAGCTCCAGGTGAAGAGCTCCAGATGAAGAGCTCCAGATGAAGAGCTCCAGATGAAGAGCTCCAGATGAAGAGCTCCAGGTGAAGAGCTCCAGGTGAAGAGCTCCAGATGAAGAGCTCCAGATGAAGAGCTCCAGGTGAAGAGCTCCAGGTGAAGAGCTCCAGGTGAAGAGCTCCAGATGAAGAGCTCCAGATGAAGAGCTCCAGATGAAGAGCTCCAGATGAAGAGCTCCAGGTGAAGAGCTCCAGATGAAGAGCTCCAGATGAAGAGCTCCAGATGAAGAGCTCCAGATGAAGAGCTCCAGATGAAGAGCTCCAGATGAAGAGCTCCAGGTGAAGAGCTCCAGGTGAAGCCTTCAGTGGGACATGTCCTGCTCCAGGTGCGGGACATGTCCTGCTCCAGGTGCGGGACATGTCCTGCTCCAGGTGCGGGACATTTGTCCTCTTCTCTGGCACGACAATGATGAAAACACTAAACAGAAATGTATTTTCAGCAGAACTTCATCAAACGGACGTAGTTTGTCTTTTTGTTGGATTTTTACCATTGAAACTTTATTGATCCAGAAGAAACTTCTCATTTGTCACAAACAAAGACGTTCTTCATGAAACAAACATAAAGACTTAAACCAGAGCAAAAACATTTCATCTCAGTTTAAATCACATTTCAGAACAAACGAGCATCACAAGCAGCCATTTTGTGTCAGGGCATCCAGCTTCATCTGAGAAACATCAGCACTGCTTTAAAAATCAGGAGAACCCAGTTTGAAACACGGCATTCTAAATGATAAGCATAATCATAATAAAGCATCATTTGAGACACATGAGCACAGACATGAGCACAGACATGAGCACAGACATGAGCACAGACATGAGCACAGACATGAGCACGCTGCAGGAACGTTTGGCAAAAACACTTGAAGACCACGACAGAGCTTCATCTTCAGCACATTCAGAGCAGAAACATCTCGACCACAAGAGCTTCAAAAACACAAAGAACCGTCTGAATATTTACACAGTCCAGCCCTAGAGCAGGAGGTGGGAGGGGTCTAAGAGGAGGTGGGAGGGGTCTCAGAGGAGGTGGGAGGGGTCTAAGAGGAGGTGGGAGGGGTCTCAGAGGAGGTGGGAGGGGTCTAAGAGGAGGTGGGAGGGGTCTCAGAGGAGGTGGGAGGGGTCTAAGAGGAGGTGGGAGGGGTCTCAGAGGAGGTGGGAGGGGTCTCAGAGGAGGTGGGAGGGGTCTCAGAGGAGGTGGGAGGGGTCTCAGAGGGCATTCGGGTCAGTCCTCTCCTCGTGGATCACCCGAGGCTGATCTTGACCTTGCGTGAGCCGATGGGCCTCTCGTTGAGGTCCGACACGGCGGCGCTGGCCTCGTCGGGGCTCTGGAAGGCGACCATGGCCTCTCCGGTGGGCAGGCCTTTGTCGTTGAACTGCAGACAAACAGAACCGGGCACCACCTGGTAACCGTAGAAGAAGTCCATGATCTCGTCCGGCGTCACGGTGAACGGCATGTTCTGCAGCTTCACGATCGCCGGACCGCCGCCGTTAGCGTTAGCCACGGGAGGAGGGGCGTTCCTGAGGGTGGGGTCTGGGGGGAAGGTAGGGGGTGGAGCTCCGGGCCTGGGGGCGTTTCCGTTGTTACGGTTTGGCGTTTTGCGTCCGTCGAAAGGCGCGGTGCCTCTCAGGTCCTGACTGAACGGAGCGCTCGCCCTGAAGCCGGGCGGCTCCAGCATCGGCGCCGGGAGCCCGGGCACCAGAGGAGGCGGGACCGACAGGTCCGGACCCATGCCGGGGCCCATGCCGGGGCCCATGCCGGGGCCCATGCCGGGGCCTAGGGGAGGGATCGGGGGCGGGGCCAAGCCGTTACCGGGGCCGGAGAAAGGAGGAGCGAAGGGGGCCGGGTTCCGGATGAAGCTAAAGTCATCTCCGAGAGCTCCAAAGGCGTGTCCTGGGGGCGGTCCCAGGTGGGATGGAGGCGGGGTCATGTGCGAGGGGGGCGGAGGCTGGCTGAGGGCGGGTCTTTGTCCTCGTTTGTTCTGCGGCGGAGGGTTTCGCTCCACCTCCTTCATGTGGTCGTAGGTGACGAGGTGGACGAAGGCGTCGCGTCCGTTCAGTTTCTGGCGGTGAAGACGCTCAGCTTTACGAGCGTCTTCGTCCGAGCGAAGCTGGACGACCGCTTGACCCAGACCGTTACCGTGGGCGTCGGTCAGGACCTTCATTGAGTCCTCGTACACGCTCAGCCCGTCCAGGAAGCCGCGCACGTCCTTGCGGCTCACGTTGTAGGGGATGTTGGTGATGTGGACGCAGGTTTTGGGCGCTCGGGTGGAGTCGGCGCTCTTCCCGTCGCTGTCGCGTTTGCGGATCTGTTCGATCTTGTCCATCATGCCTTTGCGGCTGATGGGATGGACCTGGATGAAGCGGGCCCCCATGTACTGCATGTGGGCCCCCAGAGCGATCTTATAGTCCTGCTCAGCGCTGAACTCCACGAAGCCTTCGCCCGTGGCCTTCCCGTTGGGGCCGTAGGCGATGTACATAGTGTCGTCCACCACAGACAGGCTCTTGAAGAACTCTTTGATCTGGTTCTTGTCCACTTCGTAGGGCAGACCTTTGAGGTACACGCACAGGTCCGTCTGTCTGTGAGGCGAGCGAGAGCGCCCCCTCTGGTCTCTGTGAGCGCCAACCTGAGACAAACGACCACGCTCCATTTGATGCTCCGCCTCTTTGTCACTCACGCTGTTCCACTGGCGCTCGGAGGCGGGGCTTACCTCCACGTATCGCTGGCCTAAAGCTCCGCCTCCTCGCTTCAGTGCCTCGTAACTGTCCTGGGCGGAGTAAAAACGGACCAGAGCGCGTCCCGTGGGCCGGCCTTGAGTGTCTCTTACGAAGCGCACGCCTTCCACGGCTCCGCCCCTAAAGAAGTCTCGGACCTCGCCGTCGGAACATGAGAACGGCAGGTTCTGCACCGTGAGCACCAGGTCGTCGGGGTTCATAGGGGCGGGGCAGGGCTTCATGTGCAGGCCCAGAGGGGGGAGGGGCGTGGCCATTGGGTTCAGAGGGTTAAAGAGCAGAGGGTTGGGCGAGGCCAGAGGAGGAGGCAGCGAAGGGTTAAAAGGGGGAAGCGACGTCATGTGACCCAGGTGAGACATGGGCGGGACCGAGGGCGGAGCCAGGGAGGGCATCGGGGGCAGGGCCGCCATGAGGGGCGGGTTCAGAGACGCCAGTGCCGTGGTGAGCGTGGGGGCGGAGCTGTAGCTGGGGGTGGAGCTAAAGCTGGGGGGAAAGGGCGGGGCCATGTTGGGCGGAGCTTTGGGCTCCTGCGTTAAAGGGGCGGGGGCAGTAAACTGGGCGGGGCGTTGGGGGGCGGAGGGAGCGATGGCGGGCGGGGCTGCTGTGGGTGGGCGTGTCCCTGTGGGCGGGGCTTCTGTGGAGGCGGGCTCAAAGCGGCGGCGGCTCAGTTCGATGGTGTTCTGCATCTCAGTTTTACTGCTCAGTAACAGCGAGACCTTAGAGCCTTTGATGGCTCCGCCCCCTCGCATCATCCCGAGCCGAGCGTCTTCGTCTGTGGCAAAAACGATGAATGCCTCGCCGTGTTCGCCGCCCACGATGTGCACGCCGCCGTCTGGGATCGTTAGCCCCGAGAAGAAGTGTCTGATGTCCATCGTCCCGGCAACGATGGGAAGACCCTGGAGACGGATGACCACCGCCATGAGGTCAGAGGTCAGAGGTCAGGCCTGAGGAGAGAGGTCAAGGGTTAGAGCCACCACACGCTAACGCCGCCAACATGAACCAGCCAATCAGACGAGCCCATTTTACACTGACACAAGACCTCAGACCGGACCTCAGAGCGAGTCTGGACCTCAGAGAGAGTCTGGACCTCAGAGTCTGGACCTCAGAGTCTGGACCTCAGAGAGAGTCTGGACCTCAGAGAGAGTCTGGACCTCAGAGAGTCTGGACCTCAGAGAGAGTCTGGACCTCAGAGAGAGTCTGGACCTCAGAGTCTGGACCTCAGAGAGAGTTTGGACCTCAGAGAGTCTGGACCTCAGAGAGAGTCTGGACCTCAGAGAGTCTGGACCTCAGAGAGTCTGGACCTCAGAGAGAGTCTGGACCTCAGAGAGTCTGGACCTCAGAGAGTCTGGACCTCAGAGAGAGTCTGGACCTCAGAGAGTCTGGACCTCGGAGAGAGTCTGGACCTCAGAGAGAGTCTGGACCTCAGAGTCTGGACCTCAGAGAGAGTTTGGACCTCAGAGAGTCTGGACCTCAGAGAGAGTCTGGACCCCAGAGAGAGAGTCTGGACCTCAGAGAGTCTGGACCTCAGAGAGTCTGGACCTCAGAGAGAGTCTGGACCTCAGAGAGAGTCTGGACCTCAGAGAGTCTGGACCTCAGAGAGAGTCTGGACCTCAGAGAGAGTCTGGACCTCAGAGAGAGTCTGGACCTCAGAGTCTGGACCTCAGAGAGAGTCTGGACCTCAGAGAGTCTGGACCTCAGAGAGAGTCTGGACCTCAGAGAGAGTCTGGACCTCAGAGTCTGGACCTCAGAGTCTGGACCTCAGAGAGAGTTTGGACCTCAGAGAGTCTGGACCTCAGAGAGTCTGGACCTCAGAGAGAGTCTGGACCCCAGAGAGAGAGTCTGGACCTCAGAGAGAGTCTGGACCTCAGAGCGAGTCTGGACCTCAGAGAGAGTCTGAACCTCAGAGTCTGGACCTCAGAGAGTCTGGACCTCAGAGAGAGTCTGGACCTCAGAGAGAGTCTGGACCTCAGAGTCTGGACCTCAGAGTCTGGACCTCAGAGTCTGGACCTCAGAGAGAGTCTGGACCTCAGAGAGAGTCTGGACCTCAGAGAGTCTGGACCTCAGAGAGAGTCTGGACCTCAGAGAGAGTCTGGACCTCAGAGAGAGTCTGGACCTCAGAGTCTGGACCTCAGAGTCTGGACCTCAGAGAGAGTCTGGACCTCAGAGAGTCTGGACCTCAGAGAGAGTCTGGACCCCAGAGAGAGAGTCTGGACCTCAGAGAGAGTCTGGACCTCAGAGAGTCTGGACCTCAGAGAGAGTCTGGACCTCAGAGAGAGTCTGGACCTCAGAGAGTCTGGACCTCAGAGAGTCTGGACCTCAGAGAGAGTTTGGACCTCAGAGAGAGTTTGGACCTCAGAGAGTCTGGACCTCAGAGAGTCTGGACCTCAAAGAGAGTCAGGACCTCAGAGAGTCTGGACCTCAGAGAGAGTCTGGACCTCAGAGAGTCTGGACCTCAGAGTCTGGACCTCAGAGAGTCTGGACCTCAGAGAGAGTCTGGACCTCAGAGTCTGGACCTCAGAGAGTCTGGACCTCAAAGAGAGTCAGGGCCTCAGAGAGTCTGGACCTCAGAGTCTGGACCTCAGAGTCAGGACCTCAGAGAGAGTCTGGACCTCATAAAGAGTCAGGACCTCAGAGAGAGTCTGGACCTCAGAGAGAGTCTGGACCTCAGAGTCTGGACCTCAGAGAGTCAGGACCTCAGAGAGAGTCTGGACCTCAGAGAGTCTGGACCTCAGAGAGAGTCTGGACCTCAGAGAGAGTCTGGACCTCAGAGAGAGTCTGGACCTCAGAGAGTCAGGACCTCAGAGAGTCTGGACCTCAGAGAGTCTGGACCTCAGAGAGTCTGGACCTCAGAGAGAGTCTGGACCTCAGAGAGTCTGGATCTCAAAGAGAGGCTGGACCTCAGAGAGAGTCTGGACCTCAGAGAGTCTGGACCTCAGAGTCTGGACCTCAGAGTCTGGACCTCAGAGTCTGGACCTCAGAGAGAGTCTTGACCTCAGAGAGTCTGGACCTCAGAGCGAGTCTGGACCTCAGAGAGAGTCTGGACCTCAGAGAGTCTGGATCTCATAGAGAGTCAGGGCCTCAGAGAGTCTGGACCTCAGAGAGAGTCTGGACCTCAGAGAGAGTCTGGACCTCAGAGAGTCTGGACCTCAGAGAGTCTGGACCTCAAAGAGAGTCAGGACCTCAGAGAGTCTGGACCTCAGAGAGAGTCTGGACCTCAGAGAGTCTGGACCTCAGAGTCTGGACCTCAGAGAGTCTGGACCTCAGAGAGAGTCTGGACCTCAGAGTCTGGACCTCAGAGAGTCTGGACCTCAAAGAGAGTCAGGGCCTCAGAGAGTCTGGACCTCAGAGTCTGGACCTCAAAGAGAGTCAGGACCTCAGAGAGTCTGGACCTCATAAAGAGTCAGGACCTCAGAGAGAGTCTGGACCTCAGAGAGAGTCTGGACCTCAGAGTCTGGACCTCAGAGAGTCAGGACCTCAGAGAGAGTCTGGACCTCAGAGAGTCTGGACCTCAGAGAGAGTCTGGACCTCAGAGAGAGTCTGGACCTCAGAGAGAGTCTGGACCTCAGAGAGAGTCAGGACCTCAGAGAGTCTGGACCTCAGAGAGAGTCTGGACCTCAGAGAGAGTCTGGACCTCAGAGAGTCTGGATCTCAAAGAGAGGCTGGACCTCAGAGAGAGTCTGGACCTCAGAGAGTCTGGACCTCAGAGAGAGTCTGGACCTCAGAGAGTCTGGACCTCAGAGTCTGGACCTCAGAGTCTGGACCTCAGAGTCTGGACCTCAGAGAGAGTCTTGACCTCAGAGAGTCTGGACCTCAGAGCGAGTCTGGACCTCAGAGAGAGTCTGGACCTCAGAGAGTCTGGATCTCATAGAGAGTCAGGGCCTCAGAGAGTCTGGACCTCAGAGAGAGTCTGGACCTCAGAGAGAGTCTGGACCTCAGAGAGTCTGGACCTCAGAGAGTCTGGACCTCAAAGAGAGTCAGGACCTCAGAGAGTCTGGACCTCAGAGAGAGTCTGGACCTCAGAGAGTCTGGACCTCAGAGTCTGGACCTCAGAGAGTCTGGACCTCAGAGAGAGTCTGGACCTCAGAGTCTGGACCTCAGAGAGTCTGGACCTCAAAGAGAGTCAGGGCCTCAGAGAGTCTGGACCTCAGAGTCTGGACCTCAGAGAGAGTCTGGACCTCAGAGTCTGGACCTCAGAGAGAGTCTGGACCTCAGAGAGAGTCTGGACCTCAGAGAGAGTCTGGACCTCAGAGAGAGTCAGGACCTCAGAGAGTCTGGACCTCAGTTTTCCACCACGATGAATAAAAGTGAGTTAAAGTTTGGTTTTGGTCCAGCTGGAGAACGGCAGAAGCAGCAGTTTGTGTCTCCTGTTCAGACCAATCAGAGAGCAGATCTGTGAGGGGCGTGTCTGCAGCGTGAGCCTCGCGTTGTGTTCGACCAATCAGAGACAGGCATGAAACAACCAATCATTAGGACCCTAACTCTAACTCAAGCAGAGCAGAACTCTAACTCAAGTGAAGGCCAAAATCACTTGACGTGAGAACAGAAAGAAGACACATTGACTCTTTCCTGTAGAAGCTGCGAGTTTAGGCCTTGGGGCAGCTCCGCCCACAGCTCCGCCCACAGGGCCAGACCACAGCTCCGCCCACAGGGCCAGACCACAGCTCCGCCCACAGGGCCAGACCACAGCTCCACCCACAGCTCCGCCCACAGCTCCACCCACAGGGCCAGACCACAGCTCCGCCCACAGGGCCAGACCACAGCTCCGCCCACAGGGCCAGACCACAGCTCCGCCCACAGGGCCAGACCACAGCTCCACCCACAGCTCCACCCACAGCTCCGCCCACAGCTCCACCCACAGGGCCAGACCACAGCTCCGCCCACAGGGCCAGACCACAGCTCCGCCCACAGGGCCAGACCACAGCTCCGCCCACAGGGCCAGACCACAGCTCCGCCCACAGGGCCAGACCACAGCTCCGCCCACAGGGCCAGACCACAGCTCCACCCACAGCTCCACCCACAGCTCCACCCACAGGGCCAGACCACAGCTCCGCCCACAGGGCCAGACCACAGCTCCGCCCACAGGGCCAGACCACAGCTCCGCCCACAGGGCCAGACCACAGCTCCGCCCACAGGGCCAGACCACAGCTCCACCCTCTGGACACATTATATTTTGCTTTAAACACTGCTGTTTTTATCACCTTTACATAATGTTTTATTATTTGCTGTTTCTACAGTCACAAGATGGCCGCCGCAGCTGCCATGGCGACAGATTCATGACGTTGCTAGACTTTATTAGAACTCAATAAACCTCTAGAATTTAGAGGGCGAGTTGTACAATAATGTTTAATCACAGAGTTAGCATCTTTAGCAAAGCTAATGGAAACCATTAGACCACAAATAAGACCAGACTGGACCAAACCAGGCCAAACCAAACTAGACCAAACCAGAAAAAAACAGACCAAAATCAGGCAAAACTAGACCAGACCAAACTAGACCAGCCCAAACTACACTAGACCAAACCAGAAAAAAACAAACCAAACTAAACCAGAACAAACCAAATTAGACCAGACCAAACTAGACCAAACCAAGCAAAACAAAAAACAAACCAAACCAGACCAAACCAAGTGTAACACATGAGGCAAATCCATTTTTCACAGGAACATAGACCATGATCCTTTGCTCCATTTCAGTGCAGACAACACCTCAACGGCACAGGGAGCTAATGCTAATGCTAATGCTGCCACATGACGGCAGCTACAACTCAGAAGTTTCTTATTTTAAGTCATTCGTTTCCTGATGTGATGGAGCTGGAGCACCTGCTGCACACAAGAGCCACGCGAGAGCCACGCGAGAGCCACGCGAGAGCCACGCGAGAGCCACCGAGAGCCTCACAAGAGCCACGTCAGAGCCTCATGAGCCACATGAGCCACATAAGAGCCACAGCACTAATATTCTACAGAATCCAGTGGTTCTTATAAAACAGGTTTTGCATTTTAATTGTTTAAATAAGTTTCTATAACGACATCAAACGGAAAGAGCCAATCATGAGCCAGCACCAGAACCAATCGTGGGCCAGCATCAGAACCAGAGCCAATCATGAGCCAGCACCAGAACCAATCGTGGGCCAGCATCAGAACCAGAACCAATCGTGAGCCAGCGTCAGAACCAGAGCCAATCGTGGGCCAGCATCAGAACCAGAGCCAATCATGAGCCAGCGTCAGAACCAGAGCCAATCATGAGCCAGCGCCAGAACCAATCGTGGGCCAGCATCAGAACCAGAGCCAATCATGAGCCAGCGTCAGAACCAGAGCCAATCATGAGCCAGCGCCAGAACCAATCGTGGGCCAGCATCAGAACCAGAACCAATCATGAGCCAGCGTCAGAACCAGAGCCAATCATGAGCCAGCGTCAGAACCAGAGCCAATCATGAGCCAGCGTCAGAACCAGAGCCAATCATGAGCCAGCGTCAGAACCAGAGCCAATCATGAGCCAGCGTCAGAACCAGAGCCAATCATGAGCCAGCGTCAGAACCAGAGCCAATCATGAGCCAGCGTCAGAACCAGAGCCAATCATGAGCCAGCGTCAGAACCAGAGCCAATCATGAGCCAGCATCAGAACCAGAGCCAATCATGAGCCAGCATCAGAACCAGAGCCAATCGTGGGCCAGCATCAGAACCAGAGCCAATCGTGAGCCAGCATCAGAACCAGAGCCAATCATGAGCCAGCATCAGAACCAGAGCCAATCGTGGGCCAGCATCAGAACCAGAGCCAATCATGAGCCAGCATCAGAACCAGAGCCAATCGTGGGCCAGCATCAGAACCAGAGCCAATCGTGGGCCAGAATCAAAACCAGAGCCAATCATGGGCCAGCGACAGAACCTGAGCCAATCGTGGGCCAGCATCAGAACCAGAGCCAATCGTGGGCCAGAATCAAAACCAGAGCCAATCATGAGCCAGCGCCAGAACCAATCGTGGGCCAGCATCAGAACCAGAGCCAATCATGAGCCAGCGTCAGAACCAGAGCCAATCATGAGCCAGCGCCAGAACCAATCGTGGGCCAGCATCAGAACCAGAGCCAATCATGAGCCAGCGTCAGAACCAGAGCCAATCATGAGCCAGCGCCAGAACCAATCGTGGGCCAGCATCAGAACCAGAACCAATCATGAGCCAGCGTCAGAACCAGAGCCAATCATGAGCCAGCGTCAGAACCAGAGCCAATCATGAGCCAGCGTCAGAACCAGAGCCAATCATGAGCCAGCGTCAGAACCAGAGCCAATCATGAGCCAGCGTCAGAACCAGAGCCAATCATGAGCCAGCGTCAGAACCAGAGCCAATCATGAGCCAGCATCAGAACCAGAGCCAATCGTGGGCCAGTATCAGAACCAGAGCCAATCGTGGGCCAGCATCAGAACCAGAGCCAATCATGAGCCAGCATCAGAACCAGAGCCAATCATGAGCCAGCATCAGAACCAGAGCCAATCGTGGGCCAGCATCAGAACCAGAGCCAATCGTGAGCCAGCATCAGAACCAGAGCCAATCATGAGCCAGCATCAGAACCAGAGCCAATCGTGGGCCAGCATCAGAACCAGAGCCAATCATGAGCCAGCATCAGAACCAGAGCCAATCGTGGGCCAGCATCAGAACCAGAGCCAATCGTGGGCCAGAATCAAAACCAGAGCCAATCATGGGCCAGCGACAGAACCTGAGCCAATCGTGGGCCAGCATCAGAACCAGAGCCAATCGTGGGCCAGAATCAAAACCAGAGCCAATCATGGGCCAGCATCAGAACCAGAGCCAATCGTGGGCCAGCATCAGAACCAGAGCCAATTGTGGGCCAGCATCAGAACCAATCATGAGCCAGCGTCGGAACCAGAGCCAATCATGGGCCAGCATCAAAACCAGAGCCAATCATGGGCCAGCATCAGAACCAGAGCCAATCATGGGCCAGCATCAGAACCAGAGCCAATCATGGGCCAGCATCAGAACCAGAGCCAATCGTGGGCCAGCATCAGAACCAATCATGAGCCAGCATCAGAACCAGAGCCAATCGTGGGCCAGCATCAGAACCAATCATGAGCCAGCATCAGAACCAGAGCCAATCATGGGCCAGCATCAGAACCAGAGCCAATCATGAGCCAGCGTCAGAACCAGAGCCAATCATGAGCCAGCGTCAGAACCAGAGCCAATCAGCATCCAGACTTCAGAACAAAACAAAGAGACTAAACTAAACCAAGAGAAGTTTGTGGACAGGTTTGAGCTGAACACATGACAACACCAGATGCCCTCCCAGACACCACAGCAACAGACAGTACGGAACATTTCACTCACGATAAAGCTTCAGTCAGAACATCTCCTTTGTTAGCTCAGCGTTCCACGTGAGCATTAAATATACACTCATAATCTCAGTCAAACCACGTGACAACATAAACGCATGTCATTGGCTGTCAACGATCAATAATACACGGGCGGACACTAAATGAGAGCACATCTCCACACTGGAGAACCTGAAGGAACCTGGAGGAACTGGAGAACCTGAAGGAACCTGGAGGAACTGGAGAACCTGGAGGAACTAGAGAACCTGGAGGAACCTGAAGGAACCTGGAGGAACTGGAGAACTTGGAGGAACTAGAGAACCTGGAGGAACCTGGAGTAACTGAGTGTGGACTAGAAGCTCAGGTCAGAGGAGAAGAACACACCTGGAGACACTTATGCCACGCCCCTTTTCAATCAAAGAATCGGTCGTCATCGGCATGTCTTTAGTCGACTAGTCCTACATTTAACTCACCCCTCCAGAAAAGGTCCCGCTCTCTGGTTTTAGTCCTACGATCTCTGGTGTTAGTCCTACGCTCGCTCTTCGGTGTTAGTCCTACGCTCTCTGATCTCTGGTGTTAGTCCTACGCTCTCTGGTGTTAGTCCGATCTCTGGTGTTAGTCCCGCTCTCTGATCTCTGGTGTTAGTCCGATCTCTGGTGTTAGTCCTACGCCCTCTGATCTCTGGTGTTAGTCCGGCTCTCTGATCTCTGGTGTTAGTCCTACGCTCTCTGATCTCTGGTGTTAGTCCCGCTCTCTGATCTCTGGTGTTAGTCCCGCTCTCTGATCTCTGGTTAGTCCCGCTCTCTGATCTCTGGTGTTAGTCCCGCTCTCTGATCTCTGGTGTTAGTCCCGCTCTCTGGTGTTAGTCCCGCTCTCTGATCTCTGGTGTTAGTCCCGCTCTCTGATCTCTGGTGTTAGTCCTACGCTCTCTGATCTCTGGTGTTAGTCCTACGCTCTCTGATCTCTGGTGTTAGTCCTACGCTCTCTGATCTCTGGTGTTAGTTCCGCTCTCTGATCTCTGGTGTTAGTCCTACGCTCTCTGATCTCTGGTGTTAGTCCCGCTCTCTGATCTCTGGTGTTAGTCCCGCTCTCTGATCTCTGGTGTTAGTCCCGCTCTCTGATCTCTGGTGTTAGTCCCGCTCTCTGATCTCTGGTGTTAGTCCTACGCTCTCTGATCTCTGGTGTTAGTCCTACGCTCTCTGATCTCTGGTGTTAGTCCTACGCTCTCTGATCTCTGGTGTTAGTCCTACGCTCTCTGATCTCTGGTGTTAGTCCCGCTCTCTGGTGTTAGTCCCGCTCTCTGGTGTTAGTCCCGCTCTCTGGTGTTAGTCCCGCTCTCTGATCTCTGGTGTTAGTCCCGCTCTCTGATCTCTGGTGTTAGTCCTACGCTCTCTGGTGTTAGTCCCGCTCTCTGATCTCTGGTGTTAGTCCCGCTCTCTGGTGTTAGTCCTGCTCTCTGATCTCTGGTGTTAGTCCCGCTCTCTGGTGTTAGTCCCGCTCTCTGATCTCTGGTGTTAGTCCCGCTCTCTGATCTCTGGTGTTAGTCCTACGCTCTCTGATCTCTGGTGTTAGTCCCGCTCTCTGATCTCTGGTGTTAGTCCTACGCTCTCTGATCTCTGGTGTTAGTCCCGCTCTCTGATCTCTGGTGTTAGTCCTACGCTCTCTGATCTCTGGTGTTAGTCCTACGCTCTCTGATCTCTGGTGTTAGTCCCGCTCTCTGATCTCTGGTGTTAGTCCTACGCTCTCTGATCTCTGGTGTTAGTCCCGCTCTCTGATCTCTGGTGTTAGTCCCGCTCTCTGATCTCTGGTGTTAGTCCCGCTCTCTGGTGTTAGTCCTGCTCTCTGATCTCTGGTGTTAGTCCCGCTCTCTGGTGTTAGTCCTGCTCTCTGATCTCTGGTGTTAGTCCCGCTCTCTGGTGTTAGTCCCGCTCTCTGATCTCTGGTGTTAGTTAGTCTCTGCAGTAAACGCCTTGCTCCGCGGCTTTGGCTTTTGGCCTTTACAATCTGTAAAATAACATTATTCATTTATTTATAAAACTATCACAGTGACGTCACGCTATAATCGCCCAGTTTGGCGCGTGACGTTTGCGCTGCATCATTTTCTCTCAAACTGCCGCAAACCGCGGCTTTGTTTGTTAGCTTAGCCACATTAGCACCATTAGCACCATTAGCCACATTAGCACCATTAGCACCATTAGCACCATTAGCACCATTAGCACGCAGGCTCCGCGCTGTTCTGTGTTGTCTGCGAGTTCATTTGTGCCTTAAACGTGTCCAGACACCGGACTGTGGTTCCTTCTACGGCTCATGGCCAGAACCGGACCTCACAGCAGAATCTTACCGAGAAAAGTGTTACAAAGTCCCGCTTTTTCTGCTGCTGCTGCTCCGCTGAGTCTGCGGCTGTGCGTCAGCGGCACGAAATGTCGGCACGGCGCACGTAAGTGACGTCATTACGAAGAGGGAACGTAACCCTGAACCAGGACTAAACCAGGACTAAACCAGGACTAAACCAGGACTAAACCATGTCTAAACCAGGACTAAACCAGGTCTAAACCAGGACTAAACCAGGACTAAACCAGGACTAAACCAGGACTAAACCATGTCTAAACCAGGACTAAACCAGGTCTAAACCAGGACTAAACCAGGACTAAACCAGGACTAAACCATGTCTAAACCAGGACTAAACCAGGTCTAAACCAGGACTAAACCAGGACTAAACCAGGTATAAACCAGGACTAAACCAGGACTAAACCATGTCTAAACCAGGACTAAACCAGGTCTAAACCAGGACTAAACCAGGACTAAACCAGGTATAAACCAGGACTAAACCAGGACTAAACCATGTCTAAACCAGGTCTAAACCAGGACTAAACCAGGTCTAAACCAGGACTAAACCAGGACTAAACCAGGTATAAACCAGGACTAAACCATGTCTAAACCAGGACTAAACCAGGTCTAAACCAGGACTAAACCAGGTCTAAACCAGGTCTAAACCAGGTCTAAACCAGGACTAAACCAGGTCTAAACCAGGTCTAAACCAGGTCTAAACCAGGACTAAACCAGGTCTAAACCAGGACTAAACCAGGACTAAACCAGGACTAAACCAGGTCTAAACCAGGACAATACCAGGTCTAAACCAGGACTAAACCAGGTCTAAACCAGGACTAAACCAGGACTAAACCAGGACTAAACCATGTCTAAACCAGGACTAAACCAGGTCTAAACCAGGACTAAACCAGGACTAAACCAGGACTAAACCATGTCTAAACCAGGACTAAACCAGGTCTAAACCAGGACTAAACCAGGACTAAACCAGGTATAAACCAGGACTAAACCAGGACTAAACCATGTCTAAACCAGGACTAAACCAGGTCTAAACCAGGACTAAACCAGGTATAAACCAGGACTAAACCAGGACTAAACCAGGACTAAACCATGTCTAAACCAGGACTAAACCAGGACTAAACCAGGTCTAAACCAGGACTAAACCAGGACTAAACCAGGTATAAACCAGGACTAAACCAGGTCTAAACCAGGACTAAACCAGGTCTAAACCAGGACTAAACCAGGTCTAAACCAGGTCTAAACCAGGACTAAACCAGGTCTAAACCAGGTCTAAACCAGGACTAAACCAGGTCTAAACCAGGACAATACCAGGTCTAAACCAGGACTAAACCAGGTCTAGACCAGGACTAAACCATGACTAAACCAAGTCTAAACCAGGTCTAAACCAGGACTAAACCAAGTCTAAACCAGGTCTAAACCAGGTCTAAACCAGGACTAAACCAGGACTAAACCAGGTCTAAACCAGGTCTAAACCAGGACTAAACCAGGACTAAACCAGGTCTAAACCAGGTCTAAACCAGGACTAAACCATGACAATACCAGGACTAAATCTGGACCTTTTGAGCAGAATTCAATCCAAACTAATTCAAAATAAAAGGATTTGAATTCAATAAAGCAGTAAAAACATCAGACTTGTGTAACTCTTTGAACACATTTAATACTCAAATATTCAGCATTAATCATCTCTTTCCAAGATACAAGGTTTAAACTGCTGTTTTACATCGTTAATAACAGTGTGACATTTACGGCAAAATTATACAAAATAATACAACTTTTTTATATTGGTGCGTTTTTGTGACAGGACTGGGGCGGAGTCTGCGGGAGAAGGGGGCGGAGTCTGTGAGATATGGGGGCGAAGTCTGTAAGAGAATGGGGCGGAGTCTGCGGGCAAAGGGGGCGGGGTCTGCGGGCGAAGGGGGCGGAGCTCAATGCTGAGTCCATTTGATGTTCTTGATGTCGATTCCCTCCTGGACCATCTCCCACAGAGGACTGAAGACACAGAGACAGAGTTAGGACATCTGGTGTAATGCGTCTCCTGCTCCATGTCCCACAGAGGACTGAAGACACAGAGAGTTACAGAGGAAGGGCATCTGGTGTGTCTTACCTCATGTCTCTCAGCCTCGTCACCTCCTCCACACACTTCTGAGCCGTGTAGTCGATCTCCTCCACCGTCGTGAAGCGCCCAATGCCAAACCTGCAACGCCCTCGAGTATTAGTCATGTAATAACAGTAATAACAACAGTAATAACAACAGTAATAACAACAGTAATAACAGTATTAGTCATGTGACAGTAATAACAGTATTAGTCATGTAATAACGGTAACAACAGTAATAACAGTAATAACAGTAATAACAGTAATAACAGTAATAACAGTAATAACAGTAATAACAGTAATAACAGTAATAACAACAGTAATAACAACAGTAATAACAGTAATAACAGTAATAACAACAGTAATAACAACAGTAATAACAGTATTAGTCATGTGACAGTAATAACAGTATTAGTCATGTAATAACGGTAACAACAGTAATAACAGTAATAACAGTAATAACAGTAATAACAACAGTAACAACAGTAATAACAGTAATAACAGTAATAACAGTAATAACAACAGTAATAACAACAGTAATAACAACAGTAATAACAGTATTAGTCATGTGACAGTAATAACAACAGTAATAACAGTATTAGTCATGTAATAACAGTAATAACAACAGTAATAACAACAGTAATAGTCATGTGACAGTAATAACAGTAATAACAGTATTAGTCATGTGACAGTAATAACAACAGTAATAACAGTATTAGTCATGTAATAACAGTAATAACAACAGTAATAACAACAGTAATAGTCATGTGACAGTAATAACAGTAATAACAGTATTAGTCATGTAATAACAGTAATAACAACAGTAATAACAGTATTAGTCATGTAATAACAGTATTAACAATAGTAATAACAGTATTAGTCGTGTATTTGCAGTAATAATAGCAGTAAGAGTAGCAGTAAAAGTACCTGATGGAGGAGTGGGCCAGGTCCTCGTCTGCTCCGATGGCTCTGAGGACGTAAGACGGCTCCAGAGAGGCCGAAGTACAAGCACTGAAACACACGGACCTGGTTTAGACCTGTTTAGACCTGTTTAGACCTGGTTTAGACCTGGTTTAGACCTGGTTTAGACCTGGTTTAGTCCTGGTTTAGTCCTGGTTTAGTCCTGGTTTAGTCCTGGTTTAGTCCTGGTTTAGTCCTGGTTTAGTCCTGGTTTAGTCCTGGTTCAGTCCTGGTTCAGTCCTGGTTCAGTCCTGGTTCAGTCCTGGTTCAGTCCTGGTTCAGTCCTGGTTCAGACCTGGTTCAGACCTGGTTCAGACCTGGTTCAGACCTGGTTCAGTCCTGGTTCAGTCCTGGTTTAGTCCTGGTTTAGTCCTGGTTTAGTCCTGGTTTAGTCCTGGTTTAGTCCTGGTTTAGTCCTGGTTTAGTCCTGGTTTAGTCCTGGTTCAGTCCTGGTTCAGACCTGGTTCAGACCTGGTTCAGACCTGGTTCAGACCTGGTTCAGACCTGGTTCAGACCTGGTTCAGACCTGGTTCAGACCTGGTTTAGACCTGGTTTAGACCTGGTTCAGACCTGGTTCAGACCTGGTTCAGACCTGGTTCAGACCTGGTTCAGACCTGGTTTAGACCTGGTTCAGACCTGGTTCAGACCTGGTTCAGTCCTGGTTCAGACCTGGTTCAGACCTGGTTCAGTCCTGGTTTAGTCCTGGTTTAGACCTGGTTTAGACCTGGTTTAGACCTGGTTTAGACCTGGTTTAGACCTGGTTCAGACCTGGTTTAGACCTGGTTTAGACCTGGTTTAGACCTGGTTTAGACCTGGTTCAGACCTGGTTTAGTCCTGGTTTAGACCTGGTTCAGACCTGGTTCAGACCTGGTTTAGACCTGGTTCAGACCTGGTTCAGACCTGGTTCAGACCTGGTTCAGACCTGGTTCAGACCTGGTTTAGACCTGGTTTAGACCTGGTTCAGACCTGGTTCAGACCTGGTTTAGACCTGGTTTAGACCTGGTTCAGACCTGGTTCAGACCTGGTTTAGACCTGGTTTAGTCCTGGTTCAGACCTGGTTCAGACCTGGTTTAGACCTGGTTTAGACCTGGTTTAGTCCTGGTTCAGACCTGGTTCAGACCTGGTTCAGACCTGGTTTAGACCTGGTTTAGACCTGGTTCAGACCTGGTTTAGACCTGGTTTAGACCTGGTTCAGACCTGGTTCAGACCTGGTTCAGACCTGGTTCAGACCTGGTTTAGACCTGGTTTAGACCTGGTTCAGACCTGGTTTAGACCTGGTTTAGACCTGGTTCAGACCTGGTTCAGACCTGGTTCAGACCTGGTTTAGACCTGGTTTAGACCTGGTTTAGACCTGGTTTAGACCTGGTTCAGACCTGGTTTAGTCCTGGTTTAGACCTGGTTCAGACCTGGTTCAGACCTGGTTTAGACCTGGTTCAGACCTGGTTCAGACCTGGTTCAGACCTGGTTTAGACCTGGTTTAGACCTGGTTCAGACCTGGTTCAGACCTGGTTTAGACCTGGTTTAGACCTGGTTCAGACCTGGTTTAGACCTGGTTTAGTCCTGGTTCAGACCTGGTTCAGACCTGGTTCAGACCTGGTTTAGACCTGGTTTAGACCTGGTTCAGACCTGGTTTAGACCTGGTTTAGACCTGGTTCAGACCTGGTTCAGACCTGGTTCAGACCTGGTTTAGACCTGGTTTAGACCTGGTTTAGTCCTGGTTTAGTCTGTACCTTCCTGAAGACAGGGCCACATCTTTCAGAGCCATGAGCAGAGACTCTCCCTCCACATAAGCAAACGACAGGTTCACACATCCTAAAACACACAGAAGATTCATGTGGATCTCTCTCTCTGCTTTTACCTGGATCTCTCTCTCTGCTTTTACCTGGATCTCTCTCTCTGCTTTTACCTGGATCTCTCTCTCTGCTTTTACCTGGATCTCTCTCTCTGCTTTTACCTGGATCTCTCTCTCTGCTTTTACCTGGATCTCTCTCTCTGCTTTTACCTGGATCTCTCTCTCTGCTTTTACCTGGATATCTTTGCTCTTCGTCTCCGTTCAAAATTACGTCTGGAAGTTTGGACTTGATTTTGTGAATGAGTCTCTGAGCCAGAGTCGACACCCACTGGTGGTCGTACTGAGAATGACAAGAACAAAGATTTACTGAGAAAAGAAAACTGTCAAGACCTGGTTTAGACCTGGTTTAGACCTGGTTTAGACCTGGTTTAGACCTGGTTTAGACCTGGTTTAGTCCTGGTTTAGTCCTGGTTTAGTCCTGGTTTAGACCTGGTTTAGACCTGGTTTAGACCTGGTTTAGACCTGGTTTAGACCTGGTTTAGTCCTGGTTTAGTCCTGGTTTAGACCTGGTTTAGACCTGGTTTAGTCCTGGTTTAGTCCTGGTTTAGTCCTGGTTTAGTCCCGATTTAGTCCCGATTTAGTCCCGATTTAGTCCTGGTTTGGACGTCTCAGGTACAGTCTCGGGGTCTCGTGTCAGGTCTCGGGGTCTTGGGGTCTCACCTCCATCTCGTCCAGGGCCACGCTGCAGGCCGCTCCCAGACCCACGGCCAGAGGAGTGGGCACCGTCCCAGACCTGAGTCCTCGCTCTTGTCCTCCTCCGTTCTGCAGCGGCTCCATCCGCACGCGAGGACGACGACGCACGAACAGAGCGCCCACACCTGAGGAGCAGAGCCACACCCGCTCACATCCTGCCCCAGACCCGCTCACATCCTGCCCCAGACCCGCTCACATCCTGCCCCAGACCCGCTCACATCCTGCTCCAGACCCGCTCACATCCTGCTCCAGACCCGCTCACATCCTGCTCCAGACCCGCTCACATCCTGCCCCAGACCCGCTCACATCCTGCCCCAGACCCGCTCACATCCTGCCCCAGACCCGCTCACATCCTGCCCCAGACCCGCTCACATCCTGCCCCAGACCCGCTCACATCCTGCCCCAGACCCGCTCACATCCTGCCCCAGACCCGCTCACATCCTGCCCCAGACCCGCTCACATCCTGCCCCAGACCCGCTCACATCCTGCTCCAGACCCGCTCACATCCTGCTCCACACCCGCTCACATCCTGCCCCAGACCCGCTCACATCCTGCCCCAGACCCGCTCACATCCTGCCCCAGACCCGCTCACATCCTGCCCCAGACCCGCTCACATCCTGCCCCAGACCCGCTCACATCCTGCCCCAGACCCGCTCACATCCTGCCCCAGACCCGCTCACATCCTGCCCCAGACCCGCTCACATCCTGCCCCAGACCCGCTCACATCCTGCCCCAGACCCGCTCACATCCTGCCCCAGACCCGCTCACATCCTGCCCCAGACCCGCTCACATCCTGCCCCAGACCCGCTCACATCCTGCCCCAGACCCGCTCACATCCTGCCCCAGACCCGCTCACATCCTGCCCCAGACCCGCTCACATCCTGCTCCAGACCCGCTCACATCCTGCTCCAGACCCGCTCACATCCTGCTCCAGACCCGCTCACATCCTGCTCCAGACCCGCTCACATCCTGCTCCAGACCCGCTCACATCCTGCTCCAGACCCGCTCACATCCTGCTCCAGACCCGCTCACATCCTGCTCCAGACCCGCTCACATCCTGCTCCAGACCCGCTCACATCCTGCTCCAGACCCGCTCACATCCTGCTCCAGACCCGCTCACATCCTGCTCCAGACCCGCTCACATCCTGCTCCAGACCCGCTCACATCCTGCTCCAGACCCGCTCACATCCTGCTCCAGACCCGCTCACATCCTGCTCCAGACCCGCTCACATCCTGCTCCAGACCCGCTCACATCCTGCTCCAGACCCGCTCACATCCTGCTCCAGACCCGCTCACATCCTGCTCCAGACCCGCTCACATCCTGGTCTAGACTGGTCTTGGTCTCGGTCTCACCTTTGGGGCCGTAGATCTTGTGTCCGCTGATGGACATGAGGTCGATGTTGAGCTCGCTGACGTTCAGAGGGATTTTACCCACGGCCTGAGCTCCGTCTGTGTGAAAGAACACGCCTCCAGCACGACACAGAGCGCCTGAAGAACACGGAACAAACATGTGAAAGAACACGCCTCCAGCACGACACAGAGCGCCTGAAGAACACGGAACAAACATGTGAAAGAACACGCCTCCAGCACGACACAGAGCGCCTGAAGAACACGGAACAAACATGTGAAAGAACACGCCTCCAGCACGACACAGAGCGCCTGAAGAACACGGAACAAACATGTGAAAGAACACGCCTCCAGCACGACACAGAGCGCCTGAAGAACACGGAACAAACATGTGAAAGAACACGCCTCCAGCACGACACAGAGCGCCTGAAGAACACGGAACAAACATGTGAAAGAACACGCCTCCAGCACGACACAGAGCGCCTGAAGAACACGGAACAAACATGTGAAAGAACACGCCTCCAGCACGACACAGAGCGCCTGAAGAACACGGAACAAACATGTGAAAGAACACGCCTCCAGCACGACACAGAGCGCCTGAAGAACACGGAACAAACATGTGAAAGAACACGCCTCCAGCACGACAAAGAGCGCCTGAAGAACACGGAACAAACATGTGAAAGAACACGCCTCCAGCACGACACAGAGCGCCTGAAGAACACGGAACAAACATGTGAAAGAACACGCCTCCAGCACGACACAGAGCGCCTGAAGAACACGGAACAAACATGTGAAAGAACACGCCTCCAGCACGACACAGAGCGCCTGAAGAACACGGAACAAACATGTGAAAGAACACGCCTCCAGCACGACACAGAGCGCCTGAAGAACACGGAACAAACATGTGAAAGAACACGCCTCCAGCACGACACAGAGCGCCTGAAGAACACGGAACAAACATGTGAAAGAACACGCCTCCAGCACGACACAGAGCGCCTGAAGAACACGGAACAAACATGTGAAAGAACACGCCTCCAGCACGACACAGAGCGCCTGAAGAACACGGAACAAACATGTGAAAGAACACGCCTCCAGCACGACACAGAGCGCCTGAAGAACACGGAACAAACATGTGAAAGAACACGCCTCCAGCACGACACAGAGCGCCTGAAGAACACGGAACAAACATGTGAAAGAACACGCCTCCAGCACGACACAGAGCGCCTGAAGAACACGGAACAAACATGTGAAAGAACACGCCTCCAGCACGACACAGAGCGCCTGAAGAACACGGAACAAACATGTGAAAGAACACGCCTCCAGCACGACACAGAGCGCCTGAAGAACACGGAACAAACATGTGAAAGAACACGCCTCCAGCACGACACAGAGCGCCTGAAGAACACGGAACAAACATGTGAAAGAACACGCCTCCAGCACGACACAGAGCGCCTGAAGAACACGGAACAAACATGTGAAAGAACACGCCTCCAGCACGACACAGAGCGCCTGAAGAACACGGAACAAACATGTGAAAGAACACGCCTCCAGCACGACACAGAGCGCCTGAAGAACACGGAACAAACATGTGAAAGAACACGCCTCCAGCACGACACAGAGCGCCTGAAGAACACGGAACAAACATGTGAAAGAACACGCCTCCAACACGACACAGAGCGCCTGAAGAACACGGAACAAACATGTGAAAGAACACGCCTCCAGCACGACACAGAGCGCCTGAAGAACACGGAACAAACGTGTGAAAGAACACGCCTCCAGCACGACACAGAGCGCCTGAAGAACACGGAACAAACGTGTGAAAGAACACGCCTCCAGCACGACACAGAGCGCCTGAAGAACACGGAACAAACGTGTGAAAGAACACGCCTCCAGCACGACACAGAGCGCCTGAAGAACACGGAACAAACGTGTGAAAGAACACGCCTCCAGCACGACACAGAGCGCCTGAAGAACACGGAACAAACATGTGAAAGAACACGCCTCCAGCACGACAGAGCGCCTGAAGAACACGGAACAAACATGTGAAAGAACACGCCTCCAGCACGACACAGAGCGCCTGAAGAACACGGAACAAACATGTGAAAGAACACGCCTCCAGCACGACACAGAGCGCCTGAAGAACACGGAACAAACATGTGAAAGAACACGCCTCCAGCACGACACAGAGCGCCTGAAGAACACGGAACAAACATGTGAAAGAACACGCCTCCAGCACGACACAGAGCGCCTGAAGAACACGGAACAAACATGTGAAAGAACACGCCTCCAGCACGACACAGAGCGCCTGAAGAACACGGAACAAACATGTGAAAGAACACGCCTCCAGCACGACACAGAGCGCCTGAAGAACACGGAACAAACATGTGAAAGAACACGCCTCCAGCACGACACAGAGCGCCTGAAGAACACGGAACAAACATGTGAAAGAACACGCCTCCAGCACGACACAGAGCGCCTGAAGAACACGGAACAAACATGTGAAAGAACACGCCTCCAGCACGACACAGAGCGCCTGAAGAACACGGAACAAACATGTGAAAGAACACGCCTCCAGCACGACACAGAGCGCCTGAAGAACACGGAACAAACATGTGAAAGAACACGCCTCCAGCACGACACAGAGCGCCTGAAGAACACGGAACAAACATGTGAAAGAACACGCCTCCAGCACGACACAGAGCGCCTGAAGAACACGGAACAAACATGTGAAAGAACACGCCTCCAGCACGACACAGAGCGCCTGAAGAACACGGAACAAACATGTGAAAGAACACGCCTCCAGCACGACAGAGCGCCTGAAGAACACGGAACAAACATGTGAAAGAACACGCCTCCAGAACGACACAGAGCGCCTGAAGAACACGGAACAAACATGTGAAAGAACACGCCTCCAGCACGACACAGAGCGCCTGAAGAACACGGAACAAACATGTGAAAGAACACGCCTCCAGCACGACACAGAGCGCCTGAAGAACACGGAACAAACATGTGAAAGAACACGCCTCCAGCACGACACAGAGCGCCTGAAGAACACGGAACAAACATGTGAAAGAACACGCCTCCAGCACGACACAGAGCGCCTGAAGAACACGGAACAAACATGTGAAAGAACACGCCTCCAGCACGACACAGAGCGCCTGAAGAACACGGAACAAACATGTGAAAGAACACGCCTCCAGCACGACACAGAGCGCCTGAAGAACACGGAACAAACATGTGAAAGAACACGCCTCCAGCACGACACAGAGCGCCTGAAGAACACGGAACAAACATGTGAAAGAACACGCCTCCAGCACGACACAGAGCGCCTGAAGAACACGGAACAAACATGTGAAAGAACACGCCTCCAGCACGACACAGAGCGCCTGAAGAACACGGAATAAACATGTGACAGAACATGAAACATGGTCTGTGATTGGACAGTTCAAACTCACCGATTTCTCTCATTGGCTGCACGACGCCGATCTCGTTGTTGACCGTCATGATGGAGACGAGGGAAGTGTCTGGACGAATGGACTTTTCCAGAAGCTTCGAACAAGACGAGAAACAGAAGAGTCACGACTTTATCTCAGGAGGCGGAGCAGGACCTTAGACACCTCAGAGCTCTCGGACACCTCAGAGCTCTCGTACACCTCAGAGCTCTCGTACACCTCAGAGCTCTCGTACACCTCAGAGCTCTCGTACACCTCAGAGCTCTCGGACACCTCAGAGCTCTCGGACACCTCAGAGCTCTCGTACACCTCAGAGCTCTCGGACACCTCAGAGCTCTCGTACACCTCAGAGCTCTCGGACACCTCAGAGCTCTCGGACACCTCAGAGCTCTCGGACACCTCAGAGCTCTCGGACACCTCAGAGCTCTCGTACACCTCAGAGCTCTCGGACACCTCAGAGCTCTCGGACACCTCAGAGCTCTCGTACACCTCAGAGCTCTCGGACACCTCAGAGCTCTCGGACACCTCAGAGCTCTCGTACACCTCAGAGCTCTCGGACACCTCAGAGCTCTCGGACACCTCAGAGCTCTCGGACACCTCAGAGCTCTCGGACACCTCAGAGCTCTCGGACACCTCAGAGCTCTCGGACACCTCAGAGCTCTCGTACACCTCAGAGCTCTCGGACACCTCAGAGCTCTCGGACACCTCAGAGCTCTCGGACACCTCAGAGCTCTCGGACACCTCAGAGCTCTCGGACACCTCAGAGCTCTCGGACACCTCAGAGCTCTCGTACACCTCAGAGCTCTCGGACACCTCAGAGCTCTCGGACACCTCAGAGCTCTCGTACACCTCAGAGCTCTCGGACACCTCAGAGCTCTCGGACACCTCAGAGCTCTCGTACACCTCAGAGCTCTCGGACACCTCAGAGCTCTCGGACACCTCAGAGCTCTCGGACACCTCAGAGCTCTCGGACACCTCAGAGCTCTCGGACACCTCAGAGCTCTCGGACACCTCAGAGCTCTCGGACACCTCAGAGCTCTCGTACACCTCAGAGCTCTCGGACACCTCAGAGCTCTCGGACACCTCAGAGCTCTCGGACACCTCAGAGCTCTCGGACACCTCAGAGCTCTCGGACACCTCAGAGCTCTCGTACACCTCAGAGCTCTCGGACACCTCAGAGCTCTCGGACACCTCAGAGCTCTCGGACACCTCAGAGCTCTCGGACACCTCAGAGCTCTCGGACACCTCAGAGCTCTCGGACACCTCAGAGCTCTCGGACACCTCAGAGCTCTCGGACACCTCAGAGCTCTCGGACACCTCAGAGCTCTCGGACACCTCAGAGCTCTCGGACACCTCAGAGCTCTCGGACACCTCAGAGCTCTCGGACACCTCAGAGCTCTCGGACACCTCAGAGCTCTCGTACACCTCAGAGCTCTCGGACACCTCAGAGCTCTCGGACACCTCAGAGCTCTCGGACACCTCAGAGCTCTCGGACACCTCAGAGCTCTCGGACACCTCAGAGCTCTCGTACACCTCAGAGCTCTCGGACACCTCAGAGCTCTCGGACACCTCAGAGCTCTCGGACACCTCAGAGCTCTCGGACACCTCAGAGCTCTCGGACACCTCAGAGCTCTCGGACACCTCAGAGCTCTCGGACACCTCAGAGCTCTCGGACACCTCAGAGCTCTCGGACACCTCAGAGCTCTCGGACACCTCAGAGCTCTCGGACACCTCAGAGCTCTCGTACACCTCAGAGCTCTCGGACACCTCAGAGCTCTCGGACACCTCAGAGCTCTCGGACACCTCAGAGCTCTCGGACACCTCAGAGCTCTCGGACACCTCAGAGCTCTCGGACACCTCAGAGCTCTCGTACACCTCAGAGCTCTCGGACACCTCAGAGCTCTCGGACACCTCAGAGCTCTCGGACACCTCAGAGCTCTCGGACACCTCAGAGCTCTCGGACACCTCAGAGCTCTCGGACACCTCAGAGCTCTCGGACACCTCAGAGCTCTCGGACACCTCAGAGCTCTCGGACACCTCAGAGCTCTCGGACACCTCAGAGCTCTCGGACACCTCAGAGCTCACCTCCAGGTCGATGAGGCCGTTGCTCTGGACTGGCAGGTACGTGACCTTGAAGCCCTCAGACTCCAGGACCCTGCAGCTGTCCAGAACACACTTATGTTCTGTCTGTGTCGTGATCACATGACGCTTCTTCTGCCCGTAGAACCGAGCCACGCCCTGAAACACACGGTACTTCAAATACACACGGTACTTCAAATACACACGGTACTTCAAATACACACGGTACTTCAAATACACACGGTACTTCAAATACACACGGTACTTCAAATACACACGGTACTTTAAATACACACGGTACTTTAAATACACACGGTACTTTAAATACACACGGTACTTTAAATACACACAGTACTTTAAATACACATGGTACTTGAACAGCGGGAGGCGACGGTGAACACTTCACAGGGACATGAACTCTTAAAGAGCTTTTAACCTTCTACATCGTTATTTGTGCTTCATAAATGTCCAGTTGTTTTTTTGATCGATTCCCGCAGTTGTTAACTTTATGCACACGCTCTGAGACTACGTCACGGGTGGGCGGGGCACACGCTCTGAGACTACGTCACGGGTGGGCGGGGCACACGCTCTGAGACTACGTCACGGGTGGGCGGGGCACACGCTCTGAGACTACGTCACGGGTGGGCGGGGCACACGCTCTGAGACTACGTCACGGGTGGGCGGGGCACACGCTCTGAGACTACGTCACGGGTGGGCGGGGCACACGCTCTGAGACTACGTCACGGGTGGGCGGGGCACACGCTCTGAGACTACGTCACGGGTGGGCGGGGCACACGCTCTGAGACTACGTCACGGGTGGGCGGGGCACACGCTCTGAGACTACGTCACGGGTGGGCGGGGCACACGCTCTGAGACTACGTCACGGGTGGGCGGGGCACACGCTCTGAGACTACGTCACGGGTGGGCGGGGCACACGCTCTGAGACTACGTCACGGGTGGGCGGGGCACACGCTCTGAGACTACGTCACGGGTGGGCGGGGCACACGCTCTGAGACTACGTCACGGGTGGGCGGGGCACACGCTCTGAGACTACGTCACGGGTGGGCGGGGCACACGCTCTGAGACTACGTCACGGGTGGGCGGGGCACACGCTCTGAGACTACGTCACGGGTGGGCGGGGCACACGCTCTGAGACTACGTCACGGGTGGGCGGGGCACACGCTCTGAGACTACGTCACGGGTGGGCGGGGCACACGCTCTGAGACTACGTCACGGGTGGGCGGGGCACACGCTCTGAGACTACGTCACGGGTGGGCGGGGCACACGCTCTGAGACTACGTCACGGGTGGGCGGGGCACACGCTCTGAGACTACGTCACGGGTGGGCGGGGCACACGCTCTGAGACTACGTCACGGGTGGGCGGGGCACACGCTCTGAGACTACGTCACGGGTGGGCGGGGCACACGCTCTGAGACTACGTCACGGGTGGGCGGGGCACACGCTCTGAGACTACGTCACGGGTGGGCGGGGCACACGCTCTGAGACTACGTCACGGGTGGGCGGGGCACACGCTCTGAGACTACGTCACGGGTGGGCGGGGCACACGCTCTGAGACTACGTCACGGGTGGGCGGGGCACACGCTCTGAGACTACGTCACGGGTGGGCGGGGCACACGCTCTGAGACTACGTCACGGGTGGGCGGGGCACACGCTCTGAGACTACGTCACGGGTGGGCGGGGCACACGCTCTGAGACTACGTCACGGGTGGGCGGGGCACACGCTCTGAGACTACGTCACGGGTGGGCGGGGCACACGCTCTGAGACTACGTCACGGGTGGGCGGGGCACACGCTCTGAGACTACGTCACGGGTGGGCGGGGCACACGCTCTGAGACTACGTCACGGGTGGGCGGGGCACACGCTCTGAGACTACGTCACGGGTGGGCGGGGCACACGCTCTGAGACTACGTCACGGGTGGGCGGGGCACACGCTCTGAGACTACGTCACGGGTGGGCGGGGCACACGCTCTGAGACTACGTCACGGGTGGGCGGGGCACACGCTCTGAGACTACGTCACGGGTGGGCGGGGCACACGCTCTGAGACTACGTCACGGGTGGGCGGGGCACACGCTCTGAGACTACGTCACGGGTGGGCGGGGCACACGCTCTGAGACTACGTCACGGGTGGGCGGGGCACACGCTCTGAGACTACGTCACGGGTGGGCGGGGCACACGCTCTGAGACTACGTCACGGGTGGGCGGGGCACACGCTCTGAGACTACGTCACGGGTGGGCGGGGCACACGCTCTGAGACTACGTCACGGGTGGGCGGGGCACACGCTCTGAGACTACGTCACGGGTGGGCGGGGCACACGCTCTGAGACTACGTCACGGGTGGGCGGGGCACACGCTCTGAGACTACGTCACGGGTGGGCGGGGCACACGCTCTGAGACTACGTCACGGGTGGGCGGGGCACACGCTCTGAGACTACGTCACGGGTGGGCGGGGCACACGCTGAGACTACGTCACAGGTGGGCGGGGCACACGCTCTGAGACTACGTCACAGGTGGGCGGGGCAAACGCTCTGAGACTACGTCACAGGTGGGCGGGGCACACGCTCTGAGACTACGTCACAGGTGGGCGGGGCACACGCTCTGAGACTACGTCACGGGTGGGCGGGGCACACGCTCTGAGACTACGTCACGGGTGGGCGGGGCACACGCTCTGAGACTACGTCACGGGTGGGCGGGGCACACGCTCTGAGACTACGTCACGGGTGGGCGGGGCACACGCTCTGAGACTACGTCACGGGTGGGCGGGGCACACGCTCTGAGACTACGTCACGGGTGGGCGGGGCACACGCTCTGAGACTACGTCACGGGTGGGCGGGGCACACGCTCTGAGACTACGTCACGGGTGGGCGGGGCACACGCTCTGAGACTACGTCACGGGTGGGCGGGGCACACGCTCTGAGACTACGTCACGGGTGGGCGGGGCACACGCGCTGAGACTACATCACGGGTGGGCGGGGCACACACTCTGAGACTACGTCACGGGTAGGCGGGGCACACACTCTGAGACTACGTCACGGGTAGGCGGGGCACACGCTCTGAGACTACGTCACGGGTGGGCGGGGCACACGCTCTGAGACTACGTCACGGGTGGGCGGGGCACACGCTCTGAGACTACGTCACGGGTTGGGCGGGGCACACACTCTGAGACTACGTCACGGGTTGGGCGGGGCACACGCTCTGAGACTACGTCACGGGTTGGGCGGGGCACACGCTCTGAGACTACGTCACGGGTTGGGCGGGGCACACGCTCTGAGACTACGTCACGGGTTGGGCGGGGCACACGCTCTGAGACTACGTCACGGGTTGGGCGGGGCACACGCTCTGAGACTACGTCACGGGTTGGGCGGGGCACACGCTCTGAGACTACGTCACGGGTTGGGCGGGGCACACGCTCTGAGACTACGTCACGGGTTGGGCGGGGCACACGCTCTGAGACTACGTCACAGGTGGGCGGGGCACACGCTCTGAGACTACGTCACAGGTGGGCGGGGCACACGTTCTGAGACTACGTCACGGGTGGGCGGGGCACACGCTCTGAGACTACGTCACGGGTGGGCGGGGCACACGCTCTGAGACTACGTCACGGGTGGGCGGGGCACACGCTCTGAGACTACGTCACGGGTGGGCGGGGCACACGCTCTGAGACTACGTCACGGGTGGGCGGGGCACACGCTCTGAGACTACGTCACGGGTGGGCGGGGCACACGCTCTGAGACTACGTCACGGGTGGGCGGGGCACACGCTCTGAGACTACGTCACGGGTGGGCGGGGCACACGCTCTGAGACTACGTCACGGGTGGGCGGGGCACACGCTCTGAGACTACGTCACGGGTGGGCGGGGCACACGCTCTGAGACTACGTCACGGGTGGGCGGGGCACACGCTCTGAGACTACGTCACGGGTGGGCGGGGCACACGCTCTGAGACTACGTCACGGGTGGGCGGGGCACACGCTCTGAGACTACGTCACGGGTGGGCGGGGCACACGCTCTGAGACTACGTCACGGGTGGGCGGGGCACACGCTCTGAGACTACGTCACGGGTGGGCGGGGCACACGCTCTGAGACTACGTCACAGGTGGGCGGGGCACACGCTCTGAGACTACGTCACAGGTGGGCGGGGCACACGCTCTGAGACTACGTCACAGGTGGGCGGGGCACACGCTCTGAGACTACGTCACAGGTGGGCGGGGCACACGCTCTGAGACTACGTCACGGGTGGGCGGGGCACACGCTCTGAGACTACGTCACGGGTGGGCGGGGCACACGCTCTGAGACTACGTCACGGGTGGGCGGGGCACACGCTCTGAGACTACGTCACGGGTGGGCGGGGCACACGCTCTGAGACTACGTCACGGGTGGGCGGGGCACACGCTCTGAGACTACGTCACGGGTGGGCGGGGCACACGCTCTGAGACTACGTCACGGGTGGGCGGGGCACGCGCTCTGAGACTACGTCACGGGTGGGCGGGGCACACGCTCTGAGACTACGTCACGGGTGGGCGGGGCACACGCTCTGAGACTACGTCACGGGTGGGCGGGGCACACGCTCTGAGACTACGTCACAGGTGGGCGGGGCACACGCTCTGAGACTACGTCACGGGTGGGCGGGGCACACGCTCTGAGACTACGTCACGGGTGGGCGGGGCACACGCGCTGAGACTACATCACGGGTGGGCGGGGCACACACTCTGAGACTACGTCACGGGTAGGCGGGGCACACACTCTGAGACTACGTCACGGGTAGGCGGGGCACACGCTCTGAGACTACGTCACGGGTGGGCGGGGCACACGCTCTGAGACTACGTTACGGGTGGGCGGGGCACACGCTCTGAGACTACGTCACGGGTAGGCGGGGCACACACTCTGAGACTACGTCACGGGTTGGGCGGGGCACACGCTCTGAGACTACGTCACGGGTGGGCGGGGCACACGCTCTGAGACTACGTCACGGGTGGGCGGGGCACACGCTCTGAGACTACGTCACGGGTGGGCGGGGCACACGCTCTGAGACTACGTCACAGGTGGGCGGGGCACACGCTCTGAGACTACGTCACGGGTGGGCGGGGCACACGCTCTGAGACTACGTCACGGGTGGGCGGGGCACACGCGCTGAGACTACATCACGGGTGGGCGGGGCACACACTCTGAGACTACGTCACGGGTAGGCGGGGCACACACTCTGAGACTACGTCACGGGTAGGCGGGGCACACGCTCTGAGACTACGTCACGGGTGGGCGGGGCACACGCTCTGAGACTACGTCACGGGTGGGCGGGGCACACGCTCTGAGACTACGTCACGGGTAGGCGGGGCACACACTCTGAGACTACGTCACGGGTTGGGCGGGGCACACGCTCTGAGACTACGTCACGGGTTGGGCGGGGCACACGCTCTGAGACTACGTCACGGGTTGGGCGGGGCACACGCTCTGAGACTACGTCACGGGTTGGGCGGGGCACACGCTCTGAGACTACGTCACGGGTTGGGCGGGGCACACGCTCTGAGACTACGTCACGGGTTGGGCGGGGCACACGCTCTGAGACTACGTCACGGGTTGGGCGGGGCACACGCTCTGAGACTACGTCACGGGTTGGGCGGGGCACACGCTCTGAGACTACGTCACGGGTTGGGCGGGGCACACGCTCTGAGACTACGTCACAGGTGGGCGGGGCACACGCTCTGAGACTACGTCACAGGTGGGCGGGGCACACGTTCTGAGACTACGTCACAGGTGGGCGGGGCACACGCTCTGAGACTACGTCACGGGTGGGCGGGGCACACGCTCTGAGACTACGTCACAGGTGGGCGGGGCACACGCTCTGAGACTACGTCACGGGTGGGCGGGGCACACGCTCTGAGACTACGTCACGGGTGGGCGGGGCACACGCTCTGAGACTACGTCACGGGTGGGCGGGGCACACGCTCTGAGACTACGTCACGGGTGGGCGGGGCACACGCTCTGAGACTACGTCACGGGTGGGCGGGGCACACGCTCTGAGACTACGTCACGGGTGGGCGGGGCACACGCTCTGAGACTACGTCACAGGTGGGCGGGGCACACGCTCTGAGACTACGTCACGGGTGGGCGGGGCACACGCTCTGAGACTACGTCACGGGTGGGCGGGGCACACGCTCTGAGACTACGTCACGGGTGGGCGGGGCACACGCTCTGAGACTACGTCACGGGTGGGCGGGGCACACGCTCTGAGACTACGTCACGGGTGGGCGGGGCACACGCTCTGAGACTACGTCACGGGTGGGCGGGGCACACGCTCTGAGACTACGTCACGGGTGGGCGGGGCACACGCTCTGAGACTACGTCACGGGTGGGCGGGGCACACGCTCTGAGACTACGTCACGGGTGGGCGGGGCACACGCTCTGAGACTACGTCACGGGTGGGCGGGGCACACACTCTGAGACTACGTCACGGGTAGGCGGGGCACACACTCTGAGACTACGTCACGGGTAGGCGGGGCACACGCTCTGAGACTACGTCACGGGTTGGGCGGGGCACACGCTCTGAGACTACGTCACGGGTTGGGCGGGGCACACGCTCTGAGACTACGTCACGGGTTGGGCGGGGCACACGCTCTGAGACTACGTCACGGGTTGGGCGGGGCACACGCTCTGAGACTACGTCACGGGTTGGGCGGGGCACACGCTCTGAGACTACGTCACGGGTTGGGCGGGGCACACGCTCTGAGACTACGTCACGGGTTGGGCGGGGCACACGCTCTGAGACTACGTCACGGGTTGGGCGGGGCACACGCTCTGAGACTACGTCACGGGTGGGCGGGGCACACGCTCTGAGACTACGTCACGGGTGGGCGGGGCACACGCTCTGAGACTACGTCACGGGTGGGCGGGGCACACGCTCTGAGACTACGTCACGGGTGGGCGGGGCACACGCTCTGAGACTACGTCACGGGTGGGCGGGGCACACGCTCTGAGACTACGTCACGGGTGGGCGGGGCACACGCTCTGAGACTACGTCACGGGTGGGCGGGGCACACGCTCTGAGACTACGTCACGGGTGGGCGGGGCACACGCTCTGAGACTACGTCACGGGTGGGCGGGGCACACGCTCTGAGACTACGTCACGGGTGGGCGGGGCACACGCTCTGAGACTACGTCACGGGTGGGCGGGGCACACGCTCTGAGACTACGTCACGGGTGGGCGGGGCACACGCTCTGAGACTACGTCACGGGTGGGCGGGGCACACGCTCTGAGACTACGTCACGGGTGGGCGGGGCACACGCTCTGAGACTACGTCACGGGTGGGCGGGGCACACGCTCTGAGACTACGTCACGGGTGGGCGGGGCACACGCTCTGAGACTACGTCACGGGTGGGCGGGGCACACGCTCTGAGACTACGTCACGGGTGGGCGGGGCACACGCTCTGAGACTACGTCACGGGTGGGCGGGGCACACGCTCTGAGACTACGTCACGGGTGGGCGGGGCACACGCTCTGAGACTACGTCACGGGTGGGCGGGGCACACGCTCTGAGACTACGTCACGGGTGGGCGGGGCACACGCTCTGAGACTACGTCACGGGTGGGCGGGGCACACGCTCTGAGACTACGTCACGGGTGGGCGGGGCACACGCTCTGAGACTACGTCACGGGTGGGCGGGGCACACGCTCTGAGACTACGTCACGGGTGGGCGGGGCACACGCTCTGAGACTACGTCACGGGTGGGCGGGGCACACGCTCTGAGACTACGTCACGGGTGGGCGGGGCACACGCTCTGAGACTACGTCACGGGTGGGCGGGGCACACGCTCTGAGACTACGTCACGGGTGGGCGGGGCACACGCTCTGAGACTACGTCACGGGTGGGCGGGGCACACGCTCTGAGACTACGTCACAGGTGGGCGGGGCACACGCTCTGAGACTACGTCACGGGTGGGCGGGGCACACGCTCTGAGACTACGTCACGGGTGGGCGGGGCACACACGCTGAGACTACATCACGGGTGGGCGGGGCACACACTCTGAGACTACGTCACGGGTAGGCGGGGCACACGCTCTGAGACTACGTCACGGGTAGGCGGGGCACACGCTCTGAGACTACGTCACGGGTGGGCGGGGCACACGCTCTGAGACTACGTCACGGGTGGGCGGGGCACACACTCTGAGACTACGTCACGGGTAGGCGGGGCACACGCTCTGAGACTACGTCACGGGTAGGCGGGGCACACGCTCTGAGACTACGTCACGGGTTGGGCGGGGCACACGCTCTGAGACTACGTCACGGGTTGGGCGGGGCACACGCTCTGAGACTACGTCACGGGTTGGGCGGGGCACACGCTCTGAGACTACGTCACGGGTTGGGCGGGGCACACGCTCTGAGACTACGTCACGGGTTGGGCGGGGCACACGCTCTGAGACTACGTCACGGGTGGGCGGGGCACACGCTCTGAGACTACGTCACGGGTTGGGCGGGGCACACGCTCTGAGACTACGTCACAGGTGGGCGGGGCACACGCTCTGAGACTACGTCACGGGTGGGCGGGGCACACGCTCTGAGACTACGTCACGGGTGGGCGGGGCACACGCTCTGAGACTACGTCACGGGTTGGGCGGGGCACACGCTCTGAGACTACGTCACGGGTTGGGCGGGGCACACGCTCTGAGACTACGTCACGGGTTGGGCGGGGCACACGCTCTGAGACTACGTCACGGGTTGGGCGGGGCACACGCTCTGAGACTACGTCACGGGTTGGGCGGGGCACACGCTCTGAGACTACGTCACAGGTGGGCGGGGCACACGCTCTGAGACTACGTCACAGGTTGGGCGGGGCACACGCTCTGAGACTACGTCACAGGTGGGCGGGGCACACGCTCTGAGACTACGTCACAGGTGGGCGGGGCACACGCTCTGAGACTACGTCACAGGTGGGCGGGGCACACGCTCTGAGACTACGTCACGGGTGGGCGGGGCACACGCTCTGAGACTACGTCACGGGTGGGCGGGGCACACACGCTGAGACTACATCACGGGTGGGCGGGGCACACACTCTGAGACTACGTCACGGGTAGGCGGGGCACACACTCTGAGACTACGTCACGGGTAGGCGGGGCACACGCTCTGAGACTACGTCACGGGTGGGCGGGGCACACGCTCTGAGACTACGTCACGGGTGGGCGGGGCACACACTCTGAGACTACGTCACGGGTAGGCGGGGCACACACTCTGAGACTACGTCACGGGTGGGCGGGGCACACGCTCTGAGACTACGTCACGGGTAGGCGGGGCACACACTCTGAGACTACGTCACGGGTAGGCGGGGCACACGCTCTGAGACTACGTCACAGGTGGGCGGGGCACACGCTCTGAGACTACGTCACGGGTGGGCGGGGCACACGCTCTGAGACTACGTCACGGGTTGGGCGGGGCACACGCTCTGAGACTACGTCACGGGTTGGGCGGGGCACACGCTCTGAGACTACGTCACGGGTTGGGCGGGGCACACGCTCTGAGACTACGTCACGGGTTGGGCGGGGCACACGCTCTGAGACTACGTCACGGGTTGGGCGGGGCACACGCTCTGAGACTACGTCACGGGTTGGGCGGGGCACACGCTCTGAGACTACGTCACGGGTTGGGCGGGGCACACGCTCTGAGACTACGTCACGGGTTGGGCGGGGCACACGCTCTGAGACTACGTCACAGGTGGGCGGGGCACACGCTCTGAGACTACGTCACAGGTTGGGCGGGGCACACGCTCTGAGACTACGTCACAGGTGGGCGGGGCACACGCTCTGAGACTACGTCACAGGTGGGCGGGGCACACGCTCTGAGACTACGTCACGGGTTGGGCGGGGCACACGCTCTGAGACTACGTCACAGGTGGGCGGGGCACACGCTCTGAGACTACGTCACAGGTTGGGCGGGGGAGCCAGATGGCTCTTGGGTGGGGGCGAATATCAAACCAAGCCGTCTGCATTTCCGGGTTGGTGAAGGGTCCAAGGTCTGGGTGATATTTCTGAACTATTATGTTCAAATATACACTTAGGATAGACTAGGAAACATGAGCATGATATGGCACCTTTAATATTTGAATGTTTCTAGATCGCTATGGCAACAGTGAGAGAGGGACGCACCTCTGAAGTGGGCGGGGCTGTTGAGCTCCTACCTTGACGGCCATGTTGTTAGACTCTGTGGCTCCAGAGGTGAAGATGATCTCTCTGGGGTCGGCTCCGATCAGGTCCGCCACCTGCTGCTCAGGAGAGGCATTACACACAGGTCAATTAAGAGTCCGCCACCTGCTGCTCAGGAGAGGCATTACACACAGGTCAATCAAGAGTCCGCCACCTGCTGCTCAGGAGAGGCATTACACACAGGTCAATTAAGAGTCCGCCACCTGCTGCTCAGGAGAGGCATTACACACAGGTCAATCAAGAGTCCGCCACCTGCTGCTCAGGAGAGGCATTACACACAGGTCAATCAAGAGTCCGCCACCTGCTGCTCAGGAGAGGCATTACACACAGGTCAATCAAGAGTCCGCCACCTGCTGCTCAGGAGAGGCATTACACACAGGTCAATCAAGAGTCCGCCACCTGCTGCTCAGGAGAGGCATTACACACAGGTCAATCAAGAGTCCGCCACCTGCTGCTCAGGAGAGGCATTACACACAGGTCAATCAAGAGTCCGCCACCTGCTGCTCAGGAGAGGCATTACACACAGGTCAATCAAGAGTCCGCCACCTGCTGCTCAGGAGAGGCATTACACACAGGTCAATCAAGAGTCCGCCACCTGCTGCTCAGGAGAGGCATTACACACAGGTCAATCATGAGTCCGCCACCTGCTGCTCAGGAGAGGCATTACACACAGGTCAATCAAGAGTCCGCCACCTGCTGCTCAGGAGAGGCATTACACACAGGTCAATCAAGAGTCCGCCACCTGCTGCTCAGGAGAGGCATTACACACAGGTCAATCAAGAGTCCGCCACCTGCTGCTCAGGAGAGGCATTACACACAGGTCAATCAAGAGTCCGCCACCTGCTGCTCAGGAGAGGCATTACACACAGGTCAATCAAGAGTCCGCCACCTGCTGCTCAGGAGAGGCATTACACACAGGTCAATCAAGAGTCCGCCACCTGCTGCTCAGGAGAGGCATTACACACAGGTCAATCAAGAGTCCGCCACCTGCTGCTCAGGAGAGGCATTACACACAGGTCAATTAAGAGTCCGCCACCTGCTGCTCAGGAGAGGCATTACACACAGGTCAATCAAGAGTCCGCCACCTGCTGCTCAGGAGAGGCATTACACACAGGTCAATCAAGAGTCCGCCACCTGCTGCTCAGGAGAGGCATTACACACAGGTCAATCAAGAGTCCGCCACCTGCTGCTCAGGAGAGGCATTACACACAGGTCAATCAAGAGTCCGCCACCTGCTGCTCAGGAGAGGCATTACACACAGGTCAATCAAGAGTCCGCCACCTGCTGCTCAGGAGAGGCATTACACACAGGTCAATCAAGAGTCCGCCACCTGCTGCTCAGGAGAGGCATTACACAGACAGAATACACAACAGCCTCTCCTGTAATTTGACTCTAAAATGAGCTGCTGCAGTACCTTGCGTGCCCTCTCCATGGCGCTCTCGCTCTCCCAGCCGTACGCGTGAGTTCTGGAGTGAGGGTTTCCGTAGTAGTTGACCTGAAAAGGCAACATGGCGTCGAGCACCCGAGGGTCCTGACGACGAGAAAGCACTTTTAAAAACACTGTTAAAAACACTCTTAGACTCTGTTTAAACACAGTTAAACTTTTCATTCATGTTTTTGTGGAGCTAACTCTACGTTTGACTATGACAGAGTCGTACCATGGGCGTGGTCGCCTGGAAGTCCAGGTACAGCGGCCGCAGCTCATCTCTGCCCAGATCCTGCTTCTGGATCAGCTCTGGAACATCACACAGATGAACAAACTGTGAACCTCACTGGGCCTGGTTTAGTCCCGGTTTGGACCCGGTTTAGTCCTGATTTAGAACTGGTTTAGTCCTGGTTTAGTCCTGGTTTGGACCCGGTTTAGTCCTGATTTAGAACTGGTTTAGTCCTGCTTTCGTCCTGCTTTCGACCTGCTTTCGACCTGGTTTCGACCTGGTTTCGACCTGGTTTCGACCTGGTTTCGACCTGGTTTAGACCTGGTTTAGTCCTGGTTTAGTCCTGGTTTAGACCTGGTTTAGACCTGGTTTAGACCTGGTTTAGACCTGGTTTAGTCCTGGTTTAGTCCTGGTTTAGTCCTGGTTTAGTCCTGGTTTAGACCTGGTTTAGTCCTGGTTTAGTCCTGGTTTAGTCCTGGTTTAGTCCTGGTTTAGTCCTGGTTTAGTCCTGGTTTAGTCCTGGTTTGGACCTGGTTTAGACCTGGTTTAGTCCTGGTTTAGTCCTGGTTTAGACCTGGTTTAGACCTGGTTTAGACCTGGTTTAGACCTGGTTTAGTCCTGGTTTAGTCCTGGTTTGGTCCTGGTTTGGACCTGGTTTGGACCTGGTTTAGTCCTGGTTTAGTCCTGGTTTAGTCCTGGTTTAGTCCTGGTTTAGTCCTGGTTTAGTCCTGGTTTAGTCCTGGTTTAGTCCTGGTTTAGACCTGGTTTAGACCTGGTTTGGTCCTGGTTTGGTCCTGGTTTGGACCTGGTTTAGTCCTGGTTTAGTCCTGGTTTAGTCCTGGTTTAGTCCTGGTTTAGACCTGGTTTAGACCTGGTTTAGACCTGGTTTAGACCTGGTTTAGTCCTGGTTTAGACCTGGTTTAGTCCTGGTTTAGTCCTGGTTTAGTCCTGGTTTAGTCCTGGTTTGGACCTGGTTTAGACCTGGTTTAGACCTGGTTTAGTCCTGGTTTAGACCTGGTTTAGACCTGGTTTAGTCCTGGTTTAGTCCTGGTTTAGTCCTGGTTTAGACCTGGTTTAGTCCTGGTTTAGTCCTGGTTTAGACCTGGTTTAGACCTGGTTTAGACCTGGTTTAGACCTGGTTTAGACCTGGTTTAGACCTGGTTTAGACCTGGTTTAGACCTGGTTTAGACCTGGTTTAGTCCTGGTTTAGTCCTGGTTTGGACCTGGTTTAGACCTGGTTTAGACCTGGTTTAGTCCTGGTTTAGACCTGGTTTAGACCTGGTTTAGACCTGGTTTAGTCCTGGTTTAGACCTGGTTTAGACCTGGTTTAGACCTGGTTTAGTCCTGGTTTAGTCCTGGTTTAGACCTGGTTTAGTACTGGTTTAGACCTGGTTTAGTCCTGGTTTAGTCCTGGTTTAGTCCTGGTTTAGTCCTGGTTTAGTCCTGGTTTGGACCTGGTTTAGACCTGGTTTAGTCCTGGTTTAGACCTGGTTTAGTCCTCGTTTAGTCCTCGTTTAGTCCTGGTTTAGACCTGGTTTAGACCTGGTTTAGACCTGGTTTAGTCCTGGTTTAGACCTGGTTTAGACCTGGTTTAGTCCTGGTTTAGTCCTGGTTTAGACCTGGTTTTCCCTCTGGGTTCAGACTGAGGTCATTTCCTTCAACAGAAATATTTTGTTTATTCTTCGCAAAAAATGTGACTCTGGTTCTGTCTCACAGTGACTCTGCATTTTTCTGGTCTCTGGTCCCCGGTCTCTGGTCCATGGTCTCTCTGGTCCATGGTCTCTCTGGTCCATGGTCTCTCTGGTCCATGGTCTCTCTGGTCCATGGTCTCTCTGGTCCATGGTCTCTCTGGTCCATGGTCTCTCTGGTCCATGGTCTCTCTGGTCCATGGTCTCTCTGGTCCATGGTCTCTTGTCTCTCTGGTCCATGGTCACTGGTCTCTCTGGTCCATGGTCACTGGTCTCAGGTCTTGTCTCTGGTCCCCTGGTCCTCACTCCGCGGCTGAGCTCAGACTTTACCCGGGGGAGGGGCCCTCTGAGGCGGATACCTTTGGCTCTTGTCCCGGTGCTGGTGGCGCGTGCCCGGCTCAGGTTCGGCCACGAGGCGAGTTTCAGGAGGCGCGAGGACAGCATCCCGAGTGACGTCACACAGGTGAGGGTCCGGTGCACGTGCGGGTCCCGGTGGATCCGAGACTGGCTCCGGGGCAGACGAGTCTCGTGTCCCGTGTCCGAGCAGAGTCCCGTGTCCCGTGTGCGAGCAGAGTCCCGTGTCCCGTGTCCGAGCAGAGTCCCGTGTCCCGTGTCCGAGCAGAGTCCCGTGTCCCGTGTCCGAGCAGAGTCCCGTGTCCCGTGTGCGAGCAGAGTCCCGTGTCCCGTGTGCGAGCAGAGTCCCGTGTCCCGTGTCCGAGCAGAGTCCCGTGTCCCGTGTCCGAGCAGAGTCCCGTGTCCCGTGTCCGAGCAGAGTCCCGTGTCCCGTGTGCGAGCAGAGTCCCGTGTCCCGTGTGCGAGCAGAGTCCCGTGTCCCGTGTGCGAGCAGAGTCCCGTGTCCCGTGTCCGAGCAGAGTCCCGTGTCCGAGCAGAGTCCCGTGTCCCGTGTGCGAGCAGAGTCCCGTGTCCCGTGTTTGGCGGCGCTGACGGGCGGAAGATAACAAAGACCACAGAGGCACCTGCGCAGTAAGAGCAGTGACGTAAGCGCGCGGGAGGACTTTTGAACAGAAAAACACACGCGCGTTTTCACACCAACATCGTTTTCTGTTGTAAGTCCGTTTAAACCGTTAAAACCGGGACAACCCGGAGCGTGTCTCGTGACGTGGAGCTCTTTCTGCCTCTCGGCTTTTATTCTGAAGGAGATTACTGCGGGGTTTCCGTTTGACGCACGGTGACGTCAGCACGCTGTTGCACAAGTCGAACATCGTGGAACTATGAAGGTTATTTTGTGTTTTTAGGACCAAAGCTTTTACTTTACACTGACTTTATGTCATTTAATTCTTTGCATTTGAATTATGTGTGAACTGAATTTATTAAACATCCAATCAAGTAAAAAATACCCAAAACAACCTGTGAGAGGCAGCAATGCGCCAGGATAGGTCGCGCCTGCCGAAACGCACACGAAGAAGAGACTGTCACTTCCGGTCCGGATCCAAGATGAACGCTCCTCCCGCGTTTGAGTCTTTCCTTTTGTTTGAAGGAGAAAAGAAAATCAGCATCAGCAAAGACACGAAAGTCCCGAACGCGTGTTTATTCACTCTGAACAAGGAGGACCACACCCTGGGCAACATCATCCGCGCGTGAGTCCCGGGGGACACGGGGGGGACACAACACCCTGGGCAACATCATCCGCGCGTGAGTCCCGGGGGACACGGGGGGGACACAACACCCTGGGCAACATCATCCGCGCGTGAGTCCCGGGGGACACGGGGGGGACACAACACCCTGGGCAACATCATCCGCGCGTGAGTCCCGGGGGACACGGGGGGGACACAACACCCTGGGCAACATCATCCGCGCGTGAGTCCCGGGGGACACGGGGGGGACACAACACCCTGGGCAACATCATCCGCGCGTGAGTCCCGGGGGACACGGGGGGGACACAACACCCTGGGCAACATCATCCGCGCGTGAGTCCCGGGGGACACGGGGGGGACACAACACCCTGGGCAACATCATCCGCGCGTGAGTCCCGGGGGACGCGGGAGAGACGCGGCGGGGACACCTGTCTTTGGTCTCAGATGTTCAGTGTGACCTGTGCTTCTCAGGCAGCTGCTGAAGGATCCTCAGGTTCTGTTCGCCGGATATAAAGTCCCTCATCCTCTGGAGCACAAGATCGTGATCCGAGTCCAGACCACACCAGACTACAGCCCCCAGGTGACTAAACCGGGACTAAACCGGGACTGAACCAGGTCTGTGGTGATATTGGTAGATGTTTATGGTGAAGTCATCAGAAAGGGGCGTGTTCTAAACTTCAGGGCGGAGTCTGAGGAGCTGATCATATGACTTCATCATGTGACACGTGTCTTCTGATGTTGAGGATGAAATTATAATGAATATTGTTATTCTACTTCATCAAATCATAATTTTAGTCAACTTTTAACACCGACTTTAAGGGAAATCCATGAACCAGCCCTAGTATCATGAGGTACTACGCAGTACCCAGCCCTAGTATCATGAGGTACTACGCAGTACCCAGCCCTAGTATCATGAGGTACTACGCAGTACCCAGCCCTAGTATCATGAGGTACTACGCAGTACCCAGCCCTAGTATCATGAGGTACTACGCAGTACCCAGCCCTAGTATCATGAGGTACTACGCAGTACCCAGCCCCCTAGTATCATGAGGTACTACGCAGTACCCAGCCCTAGTATCATGAGGTACTACGCAGTACCCAGCCCTAGTATCATGAGGTACTACGCAGTACCCAGCCCTAGTATCATGAGGTACTACGCAGTACCCAGCCCTAGTATCATGAGGTACTACGCAGTACCCAGCCCTAGTATCATGTGGTACTACGCAGTACCCAGCCCTAGTATCATGAGGTACTACGCAGTACCCAGCCCTAGTATCATGAGGTACTACGCAGTACCCAGCCCTAGTATCATGTGGTACTACGCAGTACCCAGCCCTAGTATCATGAGGTACTACGCAGTACCCAGCCCTAGTATCATGAGGTACTACGCAGTACCCAGCCCTAGTATCATGAGGTACTACGCAGTACCCAGCCCTAGTATCATGAGGTACTACGCAGTACCCAGCCCCCTAGTATCATGAGGTACTACGCAGTACCCAGCCCTAGTATCATGAGGTACTACGCAGTACCCAGCCCTAGTATCATGAGGTACTACGCAGTACCCAGCCCCCTAGTATCATGAGGTACTACGCAGTACCCAGCCCCCTAGTATCATGAGGTACTACGCAGTACCCAGCCCTAGTATCATGAGGTACTACGCAGTACCCAGCCCTAGTATCATGAGGTACTACGCAGTACCCAGCCCTAGTATCATGAGGTACTACGCAGTACCCAGCCCTAGTATCATGAGGTACTACGCAGTACCCAGCCCTAGTATCATGAGGTACTACGCAGTACCCAGCCCTAGTATCATGAGGTACTACGCAGTACCCAGCCCTAGTATCATGAGGTACTACGCAGTACCCAGCCCTAGTATCATGAGGTACTACGCAGTACCCAGCCCTAGTATCATGAGGTACTACGCAGTACCCAGCCCTAGTATCATGAGGTACTACGCAGTACCCAGCCCTAGTATCATGAGGTACTACGCAGTACCCAGCCCCCTAGTATCATGAGGTACTACGCAGTACCCAGCCCTAGTATCATGAGGTACTACGCAGTACCCAGCCCTAGTATCATGAGGTACTACGCAGTACCCAGCCCTAGTATCATGAGGTACTACGCAGTACCCAGCCCTAGTATCATGAGGTACTACGCAGTACCCAGCCCTAGTATCATGACGTACTACGCAGTACCCAGCCCTAGTATCATGACGTACTACGCAGTACCCAGCCCTAGTATCATGACGTACTACGCAGTACCCAGGAGTATTATAGTATATAAGTATTATAGTATATAAGGCGTTAGTCCGGGTGCTTTACATTTGTGATATAATGAGTATAATTCAATAAGAATGTTATTATTGTAAACAAGAACACGCTCTGTCCCTGATCTGTGTGTTTAGTGGTGTTTTCTGGTACTTTTCTTATTGTTTGTAGTTATTTATGTATTGTGTGTGTCATGTGTGTTGTTGACATGTTTGTTGACTTGTTTGTTTGTTTGCAGGAGGCCTTCACAAACGCCATCACTGATCTCATCTCTGAACTGTCGCTTCTCGAGGAGAGATTCCGAGTCGCCATCAAAGACAAACAGGAGGGAATCGAGTGATGTCATTTCCTCTACCCTGATGATGTCACTTCCTGTTTGTGTCTTGTTATTTCTGTAAATAAACCTGATGTGAAATATTGACTCAAAACTAGTTTCATGTCTTGGTCTGATTTATTCTGTCATTATCGCTCGAATGTGGCAAACGTTCATGTTCTCCACGTTCTTCATGTTCTCCACGTTCATGTTCTCCACGTTCTTCATGTTCTCCACGTTCATGTTCTCTACGTTCATGTTCTCCACGTTCATGTTCTCCACGTTCTTCATGTTCTCCACATTCATGTTCTCTACGTTCATGTTCTCCACGTTCATGTTCTTCATGTTCTCCACGTTCTTCATGTTCTCCACGTTCATGTTCTCCACGTTCATGTTCTCCATGTTCTTCATGTTCTCCACGTTCATGTTCTCCACGTTCTTCATGTTCTCCACGTTCATGTTCTCCACGTTCTTCATGTTCTCCACGTTCATGTTCTTCATGTTCATGTTCTCTACGTTCATGTTCTCCACGTTCATGTTCTCCACGTTCTTCATGTTCTCCACGTTCATGTTCTCCACGTTCTTCATGTTCTCCACGCTCATGTTCTCCACGTTCTTCATGTTCTCCACGTTCATGTTCTTCATGTTCTCCACGTTCGTGTTCTCCACATTCATGTTCTCCACGTTCTTCATGTTCTCCACGTTCATGTTCTCCACGTTCATGTTCTCCACGTTCATGTTCTCCACGTTCTTCATGTTCTCCACGTTCATGTTCTCCACGTTCATGTTCTCCACGTTCATGTTCTCCACGTTCATGTTCTCCACGTTCATGTTCTCCACGTTCTTCATGTTCTCCACGTTCTTCATGTTCTCCACCTTCATGTTCTCCACCTTCATGTTCTCCACGTTCATTTCTTCATGTTCATGTTCTCCACGTTCATGTTCTCCACGTTCATGTTCTCCACGTTCATGTTCTCCACGTTCTTCATGTTCTCCACGTTCATGTTCTCCACGTTCATGTTCTCCATGTTCTTCATGTTCTCCACGTTCATGTTCTCCACGTTCATGTTCTCCATGTTCTTCATGTTCTCCACGTTCATGTTCTCTACGTTCATGTTCTCCACGTTCATGTTCTCCACGTTCATGTTCTCCACGTTCTTCATGTTCTCCATGTTCTCCACGTTCATGTTCTCCACGTTCATGTTCTCCATGTTCTTCATGTTCTCCACGTTCATGTTCTCCACGTTCTTCATGTTCTCCACGTTCATGTTCTTCATGTTCATGTTCTCCACGTTCATGTTCTTCATGTTCTCCACGTTCTTCATGTTCTCCACGTTCATGTTCTCCACGTTCATGTTCTCCATGTTCTTCATGTTCTCCACGTTCATGTTCTCCACGTTCTTCATGTTCTCCACGTTCATGTTCTCCACGTTCTTCATGTTCTCCACGTTCTTCATGTTCTCCACGTTCATGTTCTTCATGTTCATGTTCTCCACGTTCATGTTCTCCACGTTCATGTTCTCCACGTTCTTCATGTTCTCCACGTTCATGTTCTCCACGTTCTTCATGTTCTCCACGCTCATGTTCTCCACGTTCTTCATGTTCTCCACGTTCATGTTCTTCATGTTCTCCACGTTCGTGTTCTCCACATTCATGTTCTCCACGTTCTTCATGTTCTCCACGTTCATGTTCTCCACGTTCATGTTCTCCACGTTCTTCATGTTCTCCACGTTCATGTTCTCCACGTTCTTCATGTTCTCCACGCTCATGTTCTCCACGTTCTTCATGTTCTCCACGTTCATGTTCTTCATGTTCTCCACGTTCGTGTTCTCCACATTCATGTTCTCCACGTTCTTCATGTTCTCCACGTTCATGTTCTCCACGTTCATGTTCTCCACGTTCATGTTCTCCACGTTCTTCATGTTCTCCACGTTCATGTTCTCCACGTTCATGTTCTCCACGTTCATGTTCTCCACGTTCATGTTCTCCACGTTCATGTTCTCCACGTTCATGTTCTCCACGTTCTTCATGTTCTCCACGTTCTTCATGTTCTCCACCTTCATGTTCTCCACCTTCATGTTCTCCACCTTCATTTCTTCATGTTCATGTTCTCCACGTTCATGTTCTCCACGTTCATGTTCTCCACGTTCATGTTCTCCACGTTCATGTTCTCCACGTTCTTCATGTTCTCCACGTTCATGTTCTCCACGTTCATGTTCTCCATGTTCTTCATGTTCTCCACGTTCATGTTCTCCACGTTCATGTTCTCCATGTTCTTCATGTTCTCCACGTTCATGTTCTCTACGTTCATGTTCTCCACGTTCATGTTCTCCACGTTCATGTTCTCCACGTTCTTCATGTTCTCCATGTTCTCCACGTTCATGTTCTCCACGTTCATGTTCTCCATGTTCTTCCTGTTCTCCACGTTCATGTTCTCCACGTTCTTCATGTTCTCCACGTTCATGTTCTTCATGTTCATGTTCTCCACGTTCATGTTCTTCATGTTCTCCACGTTCTTCATGTTCTCCACGTTCATGTTCTCCACGTTCATGTTCTCCATGTTCTTCATGTTCTCCACGTTCATGTTCTTCATGTTCATGTTCTCCACGTTCATGTTCTTCATGTTCTCCACGTTCTTCATGTTCTCCACGTTCATGTTCTCCACGTTCATGTTCTCCACGTTCTTCATGTTCTCCACGTTCATGTTCTCCACGTTCTTCATGTTCTCCACGTTCATGTTCTTCATGTTCATGTTCTCCACGTTCATGTTCTCCACGTTCATGTTCTCCACGTTCTTCATGTTCTCCACGTTCATGTTCTCCACGTTCTTCATGTTCTCCACGCTCATGTTCTCCACGTTCTTCATGTTCTCCACGTTCATGTTCTTCATGTTCTCCACGTTCGTGTTCTCCACATTCATGTTCTCCACGTTCTTCATGTTCTCCACGTTCATGTTCTCCACGTTCATGTTCTCCACGTTCATGTTCTCCACGTTCTTCATGTTCTCCACATTCATGTTCTCCACGTTCATGTTCTCCACGTTCATGTTCTCCACGTTCATGTTCTCCACGTTCATGTTCTTCATGTTCTCCACGTTCATGTTCTCCACGTTCATGTTCTCCACGTTCATGTTCTCCACGTTCATGTTCTCCACGTTCTTCATGTTCTCCACGTTCATGTTCTCCACGTTCATGTTCTCCACCTTCATGTTCTCCACCTTCATGTTCTCCACGTTCATTTCTTCATGTTCATGTTCTCCACGTTCATGTTCTCCACGTTCATATTCTCCACGTTCATGTTCTCCACGTTCATGTTCTCCACGTTCTTCATGTTCTCCACGTTCTTCATGTTCTCCACGTTCATGTTCTCCACGTTCATGTTCTCCATGTTCTTCATGTTCTCCACGTTCATGTTCTCCACGTTCATGTTCTCCACGTTCATGTTCTCCATGTTCTTCATGTTCTCCACGTTCATGTTCTCTACGTTCATGTTCTCCACGTTCATGTTCTCCACGTTCATGTTCTCCACGTTCTTCATGTTCTCCATGTTCTTCATGTTCTCCACGTTCATGTTCTCCACGTTCTTCATGTTCTCCACGTTCTCCACGTTCATGTTCTCCACGTTCATGTTCTTCATGTTCATGTTCTCCACGTTCATGTTCTCCTTGTTCTTCATGTTCTCCACGTTCATGTTCTCCACGTTCATGTTCTCCACGTTCTTCATGTTCTCCACGTTCATGTTCTCCACAGTCTTCATGTTCTCCACGCTCATGTTCTCCACGTTCTTCATGTTCTCCACGTTCATGTTCTTCATGTTCTCCACGTTCATGTTCTCCACGTTCATGTTCTCCACGTTCTTCATGTTCTCCACGTTCTTCATGTTCTCCACGTTCATGTTCTCCACGTTCATGTTCTCCACGTTCATGTTCTCCATGTTCTTCATGTTCTCCACGTTCATGTTCTCCACGTTCATGTTCTCCACATTCATGTTCTCCACGTTCATGTTCTCCATGTTCTCCATGTTCTTCATGTTCTCCACGTTCATGTTCTCCACGTTCATGTTCTCCACGTTCATGTTCTCCACGTTCTTCATGTTCTCCACGTTCTTCATGTTCTCCACGTTCATGTTCTCCACGTTCATGTTCTCCATGTTCTTCATGTTCTCCACGTTCATGTTCTCCACGTTCTTCATGTTCTCCACGTTCTCCACGTTCATGTTCTCCACGTTCATGTTCTTCATGTTCATGTTCTCCACGTTCATGTTCTCCACGTTCATGTTCTCCATGTTCTTCATGTTCTCCACGTTCATGTTCTCCACGTTCATGTTCTCCACGTTCTTTATGTTCTCCACGTTCATGTTCTCCACGTTCTTCATGTTCTCCACGCTCATGTTCTCCACGTTCTTCATGTTCTCCACGTTCATGTTCTTCATGTTCTCCACGTTCATGTTCTCCACGTTCATGTTCTCCACGTTCTTCATGTTCTCCACGTTCTTCATGTTCTCCACGTTCTTCATGTTCTCCACGTTCTTCATGTTCTCCACGTTCATGTTCTCCACGTTCATGTTCTCCACGTTCTTCATGTTCTCCACGTTCATGTTCTCCACGTTCTTCATGTTCTCCACGCTCATGTTCTCCACGTTCTTCATGTTCTCCACGTTCATGTTCTTCATGTTCTCCACGTTCGTGTTCTCCACATTCATGTTCTCCACGTTCTTCATGTTCTCCACATTCATGTTCTCCACGTTCATGTTCTCCACGTTCATGTTCTCCACGTTCATGTTCTCCACTTTCTTCATGTTCTCCACATTCATGTTCTCCACGTTCATGTTCTCCACGTTCATGTTCTCCACGTTCATGTTCTTCATGTTCTCCACGTTCATGTTCTCCACGTTCATGTTCTCCACGTTCATGTTCTCCACGTTCATGTTCTCCACGTTCATGTTCTCCACGTTCTTCATGTTCTCCACGTTCTTCATGTTCTCCACGTTCTTCATGTTCTCCACCTTCATGTTCTCCACCTTCATGTTCTCCACGTTCATTTCTTCATGTTCATGTTCTCCACGTTCATGTTCTCCACGTTCATGTTCTCCACGTTCATGTTCTCCACGTTCATGTTCTCCACGTTCTTCATGTTCTCCACGTTCTTCATGTTCTCCACGTTCTTCATGTTCTCCACGTTCATGTTCTCCATGTTCTTCATGTTCTCCACGTTCATGTTCTCCACGTTCATGTTCTCCACGTTCATGTTCTCCATGTTCTTCATGTTCTCCACGTTCATGTTCTCTACGTTCATGTTCTCCACGTTCATGTTCTCCACGTTCATGTTCTCCACGTTCTTCATGTTCTCCATGTTCTTCATGTTCTCCACGTTCATGTTCTCCACGTTCATGTTCTTCATGTTCTCCACGTTCATGTTCTCCACGTTCTTCATGTTCTCCACGTTCTCCACGTTCATGTTCTCCACGTTCATGTTCTTCATGTTCATGTTCTCCACGTTCATGTTCTCCACGTTCATGTTCTCCTTGTTCTTCATGTTCTCCACGTTCATGTTCTCCACGTTCATGTTCTCCACGTTCTTCATGTTCTCCACGTTCATGTTCTCCACAGTCTTCATGTTCTCCACGCTCATGTTCTCCACGTTCTTCATGTTCTCCACGTTCATGTTCTTCATGTTCTCCACGTTCGTGTTCTCCACGTTCATGTTCTCCACGTTCTTCATGTTCTCCACGTTCTTCATGTTCTCCACGTTCATGTTCTCCACGTTCATGTTCTCCACGTTCATGTTCTCCATGTTCTTCATGTTCTCCACGTTCATGTTCTCCACGTTCTTCATGTTCTCCACGTTCTTCATGTTCTCCACGTTCATGTTCTCCACGTTCATGTTCTCCACGTTCTTCATGTTCTCCACGTTCTCCACGTTCATGTTCTCCACGTTCATGTTCTTCATGTTCATGTTCTCCACGTTCATGTTCTCCATGTTCTTCATGTTCTCCACGTTCATGTTCTCTACGTTCATGTTCTCCACGTTCATGTTCTCCACGTTCATGTTCTCCACGTTCTTCATGTTCTCCATGTTCTTCATGTTCTCCACGTTCATGTTCTCCACGTTCATGTTCTTCATGTTCTCCACGTTCATGTTCTCCACGTTCTTCATGTTCTCCACGTTCTCCACGTTCATGTTCTCCACGTTCATGTTCTTCATGTTCATGTTCTCCACGTTCATGTTCTCCACGTTCATGTTCTCCTTGTTCTTCATGTTCTCCACGTTCATGTTCTCCACGTTCATGTTCTCCACGTTCTTCATGTTCTCCACGTTCATGTTCTCCACAGTCTTCATGTTCTCCACGCTCATGTTCTCCACGTTCTTCATGTTCTCCACGTTCATGTTCTTCATGTTCTCCACGTTCGTGTTCTCCATGTTCATGTTCTCCACGTTCTTCATGTTCTCCACGTTCTTCATGTTCTCCACGTTCATGTTCTCCACGTTCATGTTCTCCACGTTCATGTTCTCCATGTTCTTCATGTTCTCCACGTTCATGTTCTCCACGTTCTTCATGTTCTCCACGTTCTTCATGTTCTCCACGTTCATGTTCTCCACGTTCATGTTCTCCACGTTCTTCATGTTCTCCACGTTCTCCACGTTCATGTTCTCCACGTTCATGTTCTTCATGTTCATGTTCTCCACGTTCATGTTCTCCACGTTCATGTTCTCCATGTTCTTCATGTTCTCCACGTTCATGTTCTCCACGTTCATGTTCTCCACGTTCTTTATGTTCTCCACGTTCATGTTCTCCACGTTCTTCATGTTCTCCACGCTCATGTTCTCCACGTTCTTCATGTTCTCCACGTTCATGTTCTTCATGTTCTCCACGTTCATGTTCTCCACGTTCATGTTCTCCACGTTCTTCATGTTCTCCACATTCTTCATGTTCTCCACGTTCATTTTCTCCACGTTCTTCATGTTCTCCACGTTCATGTTCTCCACGTTCATGTTCTCCACGTTCTTCATGTTCTCCACGTTCATGTTCTCCACGTTCTTCATGTTCTCCACGTTCATGTTCTCCACGTTCTTCATGTTCTCCACGTTCATGTTCTCCACGTTCGTGTTCATGTTTGTGTTCTTCATGTTCGTGTTCTTCATGTCCGTGTTCTCCACGTTCTTCATGTTCTCTACGTTCTTCATGTTCATGTTCTCCACGTTCATGTTCTCCATGTTCTCCACGTTCATGTTTTCCACGTTCTTCAAGTTCTCCACGTTCATGTTCTCCACGTTCATGTTCTCCACGTTCTTCATGTTCTCCACGTTCTTCATGTTCTCAACGTTCATGTTCTCTACGTTCTTCATGTTCTCCACGTTCATGTTCTCCACGTTCGTGTTCATGTTTGTGTTCTTCATGTTCGTGTTCTTCATGTCCGTGTTCTTCATGTCCTTGTTCTTGATGTCAGTGTTCTTCATGTCAGTGTTCTTCATGTCCGTGTTCTTCATGTCCGTGTTCTTCATGTCCTTGTTCTTCATGTCCGTGTTCTTCATGTCCTTGTTCTTCATGTCCTTGTTCTTCATGTCCTTGTTCTTCATGTCCTTGTTCTTCATGTCCGTGTTCTTCATGTCCTTGTTCTTCATGTCCGTGTTCTTCATGTCCGTGTTCTTCATGTTTGTGTTCTACATGTTCGTGTTCTACATGTCCGTGTTCTTCATGTTCGTGTTCTACATGTCCGTGTTCTTCATGTTCGTGTTCTACATGTCCGTGTTCTTCATGTCCGTGTTCTTCATGTCCTTGTTCTTCATGTCCGTGTTCTACATGTCCGTGTTCTTCATGTCCGTGTTCTTCATGTCCTTGTTCTTCCTATCCGTGTTCTTCATGTCCGTGTTCTTCATGTCCGTGTTCTTCATGTCCTTGTTCTTCATGTCCTTGTTCTTCATGTCCGTGTTCTTCATGTCCTTGTTCTACATGTTCTCCACTTTCTTCGTGTTCTCCGTGTTCTCCATGTTTGTGTTCTTCATATTCTACATGTTCGTGTTCTACATGTTCTTCATGTTTGTGTTCTTCATATTCGTGTTCTTCATGTTCCCCGTGTTCTACATGTTCGTGTTCTTCATGTTCTCCATGTTTTTGTTCTACATGTTCTTCATGTTTGTGTTCTTCATGTTCTCTGTGTTCTACATGTTCGTGTTCTACATGTTCTTCATGTTCGTGTTCTTCATGTTCGTGTTCTTCATGTTCGTGTTCTACATGTTCGTGTTCTACATGTTCTTCATGTTCGTGTTATACATGTTCGTGTTCTACATGTTCGTGTTCTTCATGTTCGTGTTCTTCATGTTCGTGTTCTTCATGTTCTCCATGTTTGTGTTCTACATGTTCGTTTTCTTCATGTTCGTGTTCTTCATGTTTGTGTTCTTCGTGTTCTCCATGTTCTACATGTTATGGTTCCACACGTTTGTGTTCTACATGTTCTCCGTGTTCTACATATTCGTATTCTATATGTTTGTGTTCTTCATGTTCTCCATGTTCGTGTTCTACATGTTCATGTTCTTCATGTTTGTGTTCTTCATGTTCTCCGTGTTCTACATGTTCGTGTTCTTCATGTTCGTGTTCTTCATGTTCTCCGTGTTCTACATGTTCGTGTTCTACATGTTCTTCATGTCCGTGTTCTTCGTGTTCTACATGTTCGTGTTCTTCATGTTCGTGTTCTCCATGTTCTCCGTGTTCGTGTTCTTCATGTCCTTGTTCTTTATGTCTGTGTTCTACATTTTTGTATTCTACATGTCCGTGTTCTTCATATTCTCCGTGTTCTACATGTCCGTGTTCTTCATGTCCGTGTTCTTCATGTCCGTATTCTTCATGTCCGTGTTCTTCATGTCCTTGTTCTTCATGTCCGTGTTCTTCATGTCCTTGTTATTCATGTCCATGTTCTTCATGTCCTTGTTCTTCATATTCGTGTTCTACATGTCCGTGTTCTTCAGGTCCTTGTTCTTCATGTCCTTGTTCTTCATGTCCTTGATCTTCATGTCCGTGGTCTTCATGTCTGTGTTCTTCATGTCTGTGTTCTTCAAGTCCTTGTTCTTCATGTCCATGTTCTTCATGTCCTTGTTCTTCATATTCGTGTTCTACATGTCCTTGTTCTTCATGTCCGTGTTCTTCATGTCCTTGTTATTCATGTCCTTGTTCTTCATGTCCTTGTTCTTCATATTCGTGTTCTACATGTCCGTGTTCTTCATGTCCTTGTTCTACATGTCCGTGTTCTACATGTCCGTGTTCTTCAGGTCCTTGTTCTTCATGTCCTTGTTCTTCATGTCCTTGATCTTCATGTCCGTGGTCTTCATGTCTGTGTTCTTCATGTCCGTGTTCTTCATGTCCTTGTTATTCATGTCCATGTTCTTCATGTCCTTGTTCTTCATATTCGTGTTCTACATGTCCGTGTTCTTCATATCCTTGTTCTTCATGTCCGTGTTCTTCATGTCTGTGTTCTTCAAGTCCTTGTTCTTCATGTCCTTGTTCTTCATGTCCGTGTTCTTCATATCCTTGTTCTTCATGTCCTTGTTCTTCATGTCCTTGTTCTACATGTCCGTGTTCTTCATGTCCTTGTTCTTCATGTCCGTGTTCTTCATGTCCTTGTTCTTCATGTCCGTGTTCTTCATGTCCTTGTTCTTCATGTCCTTGTTCTTCATGTCCGTGTTTTTCATGTCCTTGTTCTTCATGTCTGTGTTCTACATGTCCTTGTTCTTCATGTCCTTGTTCTTCATGTCCGTGTTCTTCATGTCCTTGTTCTTCATGTCCGTGTTCTTCATGTCCTTGTTCTTCATATCCTTGTTTTTTATGTCCGTGTTCTTCATGTCCTTGTTCTTCATGTCCTTGTTCTTCATGTTTTTGTTCTTCATGTCCGTGTTCTTCATGTCCGTGTTCTTCATGTCCTTGTTCTTCATGTCCTTGTTCTTCATGTCCGTGTTCTTCATGTCCGTGTTCTTCATGTCCTTGTTCTTCATGTCCGTGTTCTTCATGTCCTTGTTCTTCATGTCCTTGTTCTACATGTCCTTGTTCTTCATGTCCTTGTTCTTCATATCCTTGTTCTTCATGTCCGTGTTCTTCATGTCCGTGTTCTTCATGTCCTTGTTCTTCATGTCCGTGGTCTTCATGTCCTTGTTCTTCATGTCCGTGTTCTTCATGTCCTTGTTCTTCATGTCCGTGTTCTTCATGTCCTTGTTCTTCATGTCCTTGTTCTTCATCTCCGTGTTATTCATGTCCGTGTTCTTCATGTCCTTGTTCTTCATGTCCTTGTTCTTCATGTCCTTGTTCTTCATGTCCTTGTTCTACATGTCCTTGTTCTTCATGTCCTTGTTCTTCATGTCCTTGTTCTACATGTCCTTTTTCTTCATATCCTTGTTCTTCATGTCCGTGTTCTTCATGTCCGTGTTCTTCATGTCCTTGTTCTTCATGTCCGTGTTCTTCATGTCCTTGTTCTTCATGTCCGTGTTTTTCAAGTCCTTGTTCTTCATGTCCTTGTTTTTCATGTCCGTGTTCTTCATGTCCTTGTTCTTCATGTCCTTGTTCTTAATGTTCTTGTTCTTCATATCCGTGTTCTTCATGTCCTTGTTCTTTATGTCCGTGTTCTTTATGTCCTTGTTCTTCATGTCCGTGTTCTTCATGTCCTTGTTCTTCATGTCCTTGTTCTAGATGTCCTTGTTCTTCATGTCCTTGTTCTTCATGTCCGTGTTCTTCATGACCGTGTTCTTCATGTCCTTGTTCTTCATGTCCGTGTTCTTCATGTCCTTGTTCTTCATGTCCGTGTTCTTCATGTCCTTGTTCTTCATGTCCTTGTTCTTCATCTCCGTGTTCTTCATGTCCGTGTTCTTCATGTCCTTGTTCTTCATGTCCGTGTTCTTCATGTCCTTGTTCTTCATGTCCTTGTTCTACATGTCCTTGTTCTTCATGTCCTTGTTCTTCATGTCCTTGTTCTACATGTCCTTGTTCTACATGTCCTTGTTCTTCATGTCCTTGTTCTTCATGTCCTTGTTCTACATGTCCTTGTTCTTCATGTCCTTGTTCTTCATGTCCTTGTTCTACATGTCCTTTTTCTTCATATCCTTGTTCTTCATGTCCGTGTTCTTCATGACCGTGTTCTTCATGTCCTTGTTCTTCATGTCCGTGTTCTTCATGTCCTTGTTCTTCATGTCCGTGTTCTTCATGTCCTTGTTCTTCATGTCCTTGTTCTTCATCTCCGTGTTCTTCATGTCCGTGTTCTTCATGTCCTTGTTCTTCATGTCCGTGTTCTTCATGTCCTTGTTCTTCATGTCCTTGTTCTACATGTCCTTGTTCTTCATGTCCTTGTTCTTCATGTCCTTGTTCTACATGTCCTTGTTCTACATGTCCTTGTTCTTCATGTCCTTGTTCTTCATGTCCTTGTTCTACATGTCCTTGTTCTTCATGTCCTTGTTCTTCATGTCCTTGTTCTACATGTCCTTTTTCTTCATATCCTTGTTCTTCATGTCCGTGTTTTTCATGTCCGTGTTCTTCATGTCCTTGTCCTTCATGTCCGTGTTCTTCATGTCCTTGTTCTTCATGTCCGTGTTTTTCAAGTCCTTGTTCTTCATGTCCTTGTTCTTCATGTCCGTGTTCTTCATATCCTTGTTCTTCATGTCCTTGTTCTTCATGTCCTTGTTCTTCATGTCCGTGTTCTTCATGTCCTTGTTCTTCATGTCCTTGTTCTTCATGTCCTTGTTCTTCATGTCTTTGTTTTACATGTCCTTGTTCTACATGTCCTTGTTCTAGATGTCCTTGTTCTACATGTAATTGTTTTACATGTCCGTGTTCTTCATGTCCTTGTTCTTCATGTCCTTGTTCTACATGTCCTTGTTCTACATGTCCTTGTTCTACAAGTCCTTGTTCTTCATGTCCTTGTTCTTCATGTCTGTGTTCTTCATGTCCGTGTTCTTCATGTCTTTGTTCTTCATGTCCGTGTTCTTCATATCCTTGTTCTACATGTCCTTGTTCTTCATATCCTTTTTCTTCATGTCCTTGCTCTACATGTCCTTGTTCTTCATGTTCTTGTTCTTCATGTCCGTGTTCTTCATGTCCGTGTTCTTCATGTCCTTGTTCTTCATGTCCTTGTTCTTCATGTCCTTGTTCTTCATGTCCGTGTTCTTCATGTCCGTGTTCTTCATGTCCTTGTTCTACATGTCCTTGTTCTTCATGTCCTTGTTCTTCATGTCCTTGTTCTACATGTCCTTGTTCTTCATGTCCTTGTTCTTCATGTCCGTGTTCTTCATGTCCTTCTTCTTCATGTCCTTGTTCTTCATGTCCGTGTTTTTCATGTCCTTGTTCTTCATGTCCGTGTTCTACTTGTCCTTGTTCTTCATGTCCTTGTTCTACAGGTCCTTGTTCTACATGTCCTTGTTCTACATGTCCTTGTTCTTCATGTCCTTGTTCTCCATGTCCGTGTTCTTCATGTCCTTGTTCTTCATGTCCGTGTTCTTCATGTCCTTGTTCTTCATATCCGTGTTCTTCATTTCCTTGTTCTTCATGTTCTTGTTCTTCATGTCCGTGTTCTTCATGTCCTTGTTCTTCATGTCCGTGTTCTTCATGTCCTTGTTCTTCATGTCCGTGTTCTTCATTTCCTTGTTCTTCATGTTCTTGTTCTTCATGTCCGTGTTCTTCATGTCCTTGTTCTTCATGTCCGTGTTCTTCATGTCCTTGTTCTTCATGTCCGTGTTCTTCATTTCCTTGTTCTTCATGTCCTTGTTCTTCATGTCCGTGTTCTTCATGTCCTTGTTCTTCATGTCCGTGTTTTTCAAGTCCTTGTTCTTCATGTCCTTGTTTTTCATGTCCGTGTTCTTCATGTCCTTGTTCTTCATGTCCTTGTTCTTCATGTTCTTGTTCTTCATATCCGTGTTCTTCATGTCCTTGTTCTTTATGTCCGTGTTCTTTATGTCCTTGTTCTTCATGTCCGTGTTCTTCATGTCCTTGTTCTTCATGTCCTTGTTCTAGATGTCCTTGTTCTTCATGTCCTTGTTCTTCATGTCCGTGTTCTTCATGACCGTGTTCTTCATGTCCTTGTTCTTCATGTCCGTGTTCTTCATGTCCTTGTTCTTCATGTCCGTGTTCTTCATGTCCTTGTTCTTCATGTCCTTGTTCTTCATCTCCGTGTTCTTCATGTCCGTGTTCTTCATGTCCTTGTTCTTCATGTCCGTGTTCTTCATGTCCTTGTTCTTCATGTCCTTGTTCTACATGTCCTTGTTCTTCATGTCCTTGTTCTTCATGTCCTTGTTCTACATGTCCTTTTTCTTCATATCCTTGTTCTTCATGTCCGTGTTCTTCATGTCCGTGTTCTACATGTCCTTGTTCTTCATGTCCGTGTTCTTCATGTCCTTGTTCTTCATGTCCGTGTTCTACATGTCCGTGTTCTTCATGTCCTTGTTCTTCATGTCCGTGTTTTTCAAGTCCTTGTTCTTCATGTCCTTGTTCTTCATGTCCGTGTTCTTCATATCCTTGTTCTTCATGTCCTTGTTCTTCATGTCCTTGTTCTTCATGTCCGTGTTCTTCATGTCCTTGTTCTTCATGTCCTTGTTCTTCATGTCCTTGTTCTTCATGTCTTTGTTTTACATGTCCTTGTTCTTCATGTCCTTGTTCTTCATGTCTGTGTTCTTCATGTCCGTGTTCTTCATGTCTTTGTTCTTCATGTCCGTGTTCTTCATGTCCTTGTTCTACATGTCCTTGTTCTTCATATCCTTGTTCTTCATGTCCTTGTTCTTCATGTCCTTGTTCTTCATGTCTGTGTTCTTCATGTCCGTGTTCTTCATGTCTTTGTTCTTCATGTCCGTGTTCTTCATGTCCTTGTTCTACATGTCCTTGTTCTTCATGTCCTTGTTCTTCATGTTTGTGTTCTTCATGTCCGTGTTCTTCATGTCTTTGTTCTTCATGTCCGTGTTCTTCATGTCCTTATTCTTCATGTCCTTGTTCTTCATGTCTGTGTTCTTCATGTCCGTGTTCTTCATGTCTTTGTTCTTCATGTCCGTGTTCTTCATGTCCTTGTTCTACATGTCCTTGTTCTACATGTCCTTGTTCTTCATGTCCTTTTTCTTCATGTCCTTGCTCTACATGTCCTTGTTCTTCATGTTCTTGTTCTTCATGTCCGTGTTCTTCATGTCCGTGTTCTTCATGTCCTTGTTCTTCATGTCCTTGTTCTTCATGTCCTTGTTCTTCATGTCCTTGTTCTTCATGTCCTTGTTCTACATGTCCTTGTTCTTCATGTCCTTGTTCTTCATGTCCGTGTTCTTCATGTCCTTGTTCTTCATGTCCTTGTTCTTCATGTCCGTGTTTTTCATGTCCTTGTTCTTCATGTCCGTGTTCTACTTGTCCTTGTTCTTCATGTCCTTGTTCTACAGGTCCTTGTTCTACATGTCCTTGTTCTACATGTCCTTGTTCTTCATGTCCTTGTTCTCCATGTCCGTGTTCTTCATGTCCTTGTTCTTCATGTCCGTGTTCTTCATGTCCTTGTTCTTCATATCCTTGTTCTTCATGTCCTTGTTCTTCATGTCCTTGTTCTATATGTCCTTGTTCTTCATGTCCTTGTTCTACATGTCCTTGTTCTACATGTCCTTGTTCTACATGTCCTTGTTTTACATGTCCGTGTTCTTCATGTCATTGTTCTTCATGTCCTTGTTCTTCATGTCCGTGTTCTTCATTTCCTTGTTCTTCATGTTCTTGTTCTTCATGTCCGTGTTCTTCATGTCCTTGTTCTTCATGTCCGTGTTCTTCATGTCCTTGTTCTTCATGTCCGTGTTCTTCATTTCCTTGTTCTTCATGTCCTTGTTCTTCATGTCCGTGTTCTTTATGTCCTTGTTCTTCATGTCCGTGTTCTTCATGTCCTTGTTCTTCATGTCCTTGTTCTAGATGTCCTTGTTCTTCATGTCCTTGTTCTTCATGTCCGTGTTCTTCATGACCGTGTTCTTCATGTCCTTGTTCTTCATGTCCGTGTTCTTCATGTCCTTGTTCTTCATGTCCGTGTTCTTCATGTCCTTGTTCTTCATGTCCTTGTTCTTCATCTCCGTGTTCTTCATGTCCGTGTTCTTCATGTCCTTGTTCTTCATGTCCGTGTTCTTCATGTCCTTGTTCTTCATGTCCTTGTTCTACATGTCCTTGTTCTTCGTGTCCTTGTTCTTCATGTCCTTGTTCTACATGTCCTTTTTCTTCATATCCTTGTTCTTCATGTCCTTGTTCTAGATGTCCTTGTTCTTCATGTCCTTGTTCTTCATGTCCGTGTTCTTCATGTCCGTGTTCTACATGTCCTTGTTCTTCATGTCCGTGTTCTTCATGTCCTTGTTCTTCATGTCCGTGTTCTACATGTCCGTGTTCTTCATGTCCTTGTTCTTCATGTCCGTGTTTTTCAAGTCCTTGTTCTTCATGTCCTTGTTCTTCATGTCCGTGTTCTTCATATCCTTGTTCTTCATGTCCTTGTTCTTCATGTCCTTGTTACTTCATGTCCGTGTTCTTCATGTCCTTGTTCTTCATGTCCTTGTTCTTCATGTCCTTGTTCTTCATGTCTTTGTTTTACATGTCCTTGTTCTACATGTCCTTGTTCTTCATGTCCTTGTTCTACATGTCCTTGTTCTAGATGTCCTTGTTCTACATGTAATTGTTTTACATGTCCTTGTTCTTCATGTCCTTGTTCTACATGTCCTTGTTCTTCATGTCCTTGTTCTTCATGTCTGTGTTCTTCATGTCCGTGTTCTTCATGTCTTTGTTCTTCATGTCCGTGTTCTTCATGTCCTTGTTCTACATGTCCTTGTTCTTCATATCCTTGTTCTTCATGTCCTTGTTCTTCATGTCCTTGTTCTTCATGTCTGTGTTCTTCATGTCCGTGTTCTTCATGTCTTTGTTCTTCATGTCCGTGTTCTTCATGTCCTTGTTCTACATGTCCTTGTTCTTCATGTCCTTGTTCTTCATGTCTGTGTTCTTCATGTCCGTGTTCTTCATGTCTTTGTTCTTCATGTCCGTGTTCTTCATGTCCTTGTTCTTCATGTCCTTGTTCTTCATGTCTGTGTTCTTCATGTCCGTGTTCTTCATGTCTTTGTTCTTCATGTCCGTGTTCTTCATGTCCTTGTTCTTCATGTCCGTGTTCTTCATGTCCTTGTTCTACATGTCCTTGTTCTACATGTCCTTGTTCTTCATGTCCTTTTTCTTCATGTCCTTGCTCTACATGTCCTTGTTCTTCATGTTCTTGTTCTTCATGTCCGTGTTCTTCATGTCCGTGTTCTTCATGTCCTTGTTCTTCATGTCCTTGTTCTTCATGTCCTTGTTCTTCATGTCCTTGTTCTTCATGTCCTTGTTCTTCATGTCCTTGTTCTACATGTCCTTGTTCTTCATGTCCTTGTTCTTCATGTCCGTGTTCTTCATGTCCTTGTTCTTCATGTCCTTGTTCTTCATGTCCGTGTTTTTCATGTCCTTGTTCTTCATGTCCGTGTTCTACTTGTCCTTGTTCTTCATGTCCTTGTTCTACAGGTCCTTGTTCTACATGTCCTTGTTCTACATGTCCTTGTTCTTCATGTCCTTGTTCTCCATGTCCGTGTTCTTCATGTCCTTGTTCTTCATGTCCGTGTTCTTCATGTCCTTGTTCTTCATATCCTTGTTCTTCATGTCCTTGTTCTTCATGTCCTTGTTCTACATGTCCTTGTTCTTCATGTCCTTGTTCTACATGTCCTTGTTCTACATGTCCTTGTTCTACATGTCCTTGTTCTACATGTCCGTGTTCTTCATGTCATTGTTCTTCATGTCTTTGTTCTTCATGTCCGTGTTCTTCATGTCCTTGTTCTTCATGTTCTTGTTCTTCATGTCCGTGTTCTTCATGTCCTTGTTCTTCATGTCCGTGTTCTTCATGTCCTTGTTCTTCATGTCCGTGTTCTTCATATCCTTGTTCTTCATGTCCTTGTTCTTCATGTCCTTGTTCCTCATGTCCGTGTTATTCATGTCCTTGTTCTCCATGTCCTTGTTCTTCATGTCCTTGTTCTTCATGTCGTTGTTCTTCATGTCCTTGTTCTTCATGTCCTTGTTCTACATGTCCTTGTTCTACATGTCCGTGTTCTACATGTCCTTGTTCTACATGTCCTTGTTCTTCATGTCCTTGTTCTTCATGTCCTTGTTCTACATGTCCTTGTTCTTCATGTCCTTGTTCTTCATGTCCTTGTTCTTCATGTCCTTGTTCTACATGTCCTTGTTCTACATGTCCTTGTTCTACATGTCCTTGTTCTTCATGTCCTTGTTCTACATGTCCTTGTTCTTCATGTCCTTGTTCTTCATGTCCTTGTTCTACATGTCCTTGTTCTTCATGTCCTTGTTCTTCATGTCCTTGTTCTACATGTCCTTGTTCTACATGTCCTTGTTCTTCATGTCCTTGTTCTACATGTCCTTGTTCTTCATGTCCTTGTTCTTCATGTCCTTGTTCTACATGTCCTTGTTCTACATGTCCGTGTTCTACATGTCCTTGTTCTACATGTCCTTGTTCTTCATGTCCTTGTTCTTCATGTCCTTGATCTACATGTCCTTGTTCTTCATGTCCTTGTTCTTCATGTCCTTGTTCTTCATGTCCTTGTTCTACATGTCCTTGTTCTTCATGTCCTTGTTCTTCATGTCCTTGTTCTACATGTCCTTGTTCTTCATGTCCTTGTTCTTCATGTCTCTTGTTCTTCATGTCCTTGTTCTACATGTCCTTGTTCTTCATGTCCTTGTTCTACATGTCCTTGTTCTTCATGTCCTTGTTCTTCATGTCCTTGTTCTACATGTCCTTGTTCTACATGTCCTTGTTCTACATGTCCTTGTTCTACATGTCCTTGTTCTTCATGTCCGTGTTCTACATGTCCTTGTTCTACATGTCCTTGTTCTTCATGTCCGTGTTCTACATGTCCTTGTTCTACATGTCCTTGTTCTTCATGTCCTTGTTCTACATGTCCTTGTTCTACATGTCCTTGTTCTTCATGTCCTTGTTCTACATGTCCTTGTTCTTCATGTCCTTGTTCTTCATGTCCTTGTTCTACATGTCCTTGTTCTTCATGTCCTTGTTCTTTTATAATGTTACTATAATAAAAAATATTATTTTTATTATAGTAACATTATATGCATTAACAGTATATACTGCATTATACTGTTAATGCAGTATAAATACTCCTGTAATACTGTTACTGCAGTAAAAATACTTCTGTAATACTCTTACTGCAGTACAAATACTCCTGTAAAACTGTTACTGCAGTACAAATACTTCTGTAATACTGTTACTGCAGTAAAAATACTTCTGTAATACTGTTACTGCAGTACAAATACTCCTGTAATACTGTTACTGCAGTACAAATACTTCTGTAATACTGTTACTATAGTACAAATACTTCTGTAATACTGTTACTGCAGTACAAATACTTCTGTAATACTGTTACTGCATTACAAATACTTCTGTAATACTGTTACTGCATTACAAATACTTCTGTAATACTCTTACTGATGTACAAATACTCCTGTAATACTGTTACTGCAGTACAAATACTTCTGTAATACTGTTACTGCAGTACAAATACTTCTGTAATACTGTTACTGAAGTAAAAATACTTCTGTAATACTGTTACTGCAGTACAAACACTTCTGTAATACTGTTACTGCAGTACAAATACTCCTGTAATACTGTTACTGCAGTACAAATACTTCTGTAATACTGTTACTGCAGTACAAATACTGTTACTGTTACTGTAGTACAAATATTCCTGTAATACTGTTACTGCAGTACAAATACTGTTACTGTTACTGTAGTACAAATACTCCTGTAATACTGTTACTGCAGTACAAATACTGTTAGTGCAGTACAAATACTCCTGTAATACTGTTCCTGCAGTACAAATACTCCTGTAATATGGTTACTGCAGTACAAATACTCCTGCAGTACAAATAGTCCTGTAATACTGTTACTGCAGTACAAATACTCCTGTAATACTGTTACTGCAGTACAAATACTCCTGTAATACTGTTCCTGCAGTACAAATACTCCTGTAATATGGTTACTGCAGTACAAATACTCCTGCAGTACAAATACTCCTGTAATACTGTTACTGCAGTACAAATACTCCTGTAATACTGTTACTGCAGTACAAACACTCCTGTAATACTGTTACTGCAGTACAAATACTCCTGTAATACTGTTACTGCAGTACAAATACTTCTGTAATACTGTTACTGCAGTACAAATACTCCTGTAATACTGTTACTGCAGTACAAATACTTCTGTAATACTGTTACTGCAGTCCAAATACTCCTGTAATACTGTTACTGCAGTACAAATACTTCTGTGATACTGTTACTGCAGTACAAATACTCCTGTAATACTGTTACTGCAGTACAAATACTCCTGCAGTACAAATACTCCTGTAATACTGTTACTGCAGTACAAATACTCCTGTAATACTGTTACTGCAGTACAAATACTCCTGTAATACTGTTACTGTTACTGTAGTACAAATACTCCTGTAATACTGTTACTGCAGTACAAATACTGTTAGTGCAGTACAAATACTCCTGTAATACTGTTCCTGCAGTACAAATACTCCTGTAATATGGTTACTGCAGTACAAATACTCCTGCAGTACAAATAGTCCTGTAATACTGTTACTGCAGTACAAATACTCCTGTAATACTGTTACTGCAGTACAAATACTCCTGTAATACTGTTCCTGCAGTACAAATACTCCTGTAATATGGTTACTGCAGTACAAATACTCCTGCAGTACAAATACTCCTGTAATACTGTTACTGCAGTACAAATACTCCTGTAATACTGTTACTGCAGTACAAACACTCCTGTAATACTGTTACTGCAGTACAAATACTCCTGTAATACTGTTACTGCAGTACAAATACTTCTGTAATACTGTTACTGCAGTACAAATACTCCTGTAATACTGTTACTGCAGTACAAATACTTCTGTAATACTGTTACTGCAGTCCAAATACTCCTGTAATACTGTTACTGCAGTACAAATACTTCTGTGATACTGTTACTGCAGTACAAATACTCCTGTAATACTGTTACTGCAGTACAAATACTCCTGCAGTACAAATACTCCTGTAATACTGTTACTGCAGTACAAATACTCCTGTAATACTGTTACTGCAGTACAAATACTCCTGTAATACTGTTACTGTAGTACAAATACTTCTGTAATACTGTTACTGCAGTAGAAATACTTATGTTATACTGTTACTGCAGTACAAATACTTCTGTAATACTGTTACTGCAGTACAAATACTCCTGTAATACTGTTACTGCAGTACAAATACTTCTGTAATACTGTTACTAGAGTACACATACTCCTGTAATACTGTTACTGCAGTACAAATACTCCTGTAATACTGTTACTGCAGTACAAATACTGTTACTGCAGTACAAATACTCCTGTAATACTGTTACTGCAGTACAAATACTTCTGTAATACTGTTACTGCAGTACAAATACTTCTGTAATACTGTTACTCCAGTACACATACTCCTGTAATACTGTTACTGCAGTACAAATACTCCTGTAATACTGTTACTGCAGTACAAATACTGTTACTGCAGTACAAATACTTCTGTAATACTGTTACTGCAGTACAAATACTTCTGTAATACTGTTACTGCAGTACAAATACTCCTGTAATACTGTTACTGCAGTACAAATACTTCTGTAATACTGTTACTGCAGTAAAAATACTCCTGTAATACTTTTACTGCAGTACAAATACTTCTGTAATACTGTTACTGCAGTACAAATACTTCTGTAATACTGTTACTGCAGTACAAATACTGTTACTGCAGTACAAATACTCCTGTAATACTGTTCCTGCAGTACAAATACTCCTGTAATATGGTTACTGCAGTACAAATACTCCTGCAGTACAAATAGTCCTGTAATACTGTTACTGCAGTACAAATACTCCTGTAATACTGTTACTGCAGTACAAATACTCCTGTAATACTGTTACTGCAGTACAAATACTACTGTAATACTGTTACTGCAGTACAAATACGTCTGTAATACTGTTACTGCAGTACAAATACTCCTGTAATACTGTTACTGCAGTACAAATACTCCTGTAATACTGTTACTGCAGTACAAATACTCCTGTAATACTGTTACTGCAGTACAAATACTTCTGTAATACTGTTACTGCAGTACAAATACTTCTGTGATACTGTTACTGCAGTACAAATACTCCTGTAATACTGTTACTGCAGTACAAATACTCCTGCAGTACAAATACTCCTGTAATACTGTTACTGCAGTACAAATACTCCTGTAATACTGTTACTGCAGTACAAATACTCCTGTAATACTGTTACTGTAGTACAAATACTTCTGTAATACTGTTACTGCAGTAGAAATACTTATGTTATACTGTTACTGCAGTACAAATACTTCTGTAATACTGTTACTGCAGTACAAATACTCCTGTAATACTGTTACTGCAGTACAAATACTTCTGTAATACTGTTACTAGAGTACACATACTCCTGTAATACTGTTACTGCAGTACAAATACTCCTGTAATACTGTTACTGCAGTACAAATACTGTTACTGCAGTACAAATACTCCTGTAATACTGTTACTGCAGTACAAATACTTCTGTAATACTGTTACTGCAGTACAAATACTTCTGTAATACTGTTACTCCAGTACACATACTCCTGTAATACTGTTACTGCAGTACAAATACTCCTGTAATACTGTTACTGCAGTACAAATACTGTTACTGCAGTACAAATACTTCTGTAATACTGTTACTGCAGTACAAATACTTCTGTAATACTGTTACTGCAGTACAAATACTCCTGTAATACTGTTACTGCAGTACAAATACTTCTGTAATACTGTTACTGCAGTAAAAATACTCCTGTAATACTTTTACTGCAGTACAAATACTTCTGTAATACTGTTACTGCAGTACAAATACTTCTGTAATACTGTTACTGCAGTACAAATACTGTTACTGCAGTACAAATACTCCTGTAATACTGTTACTGCAGTACAAATACTCCTGTAATACTGTTACTGCAGTACAAATACTTCTGTAATACTGTTACTGCAGTACAAATACTCCTGTAATACTGTTACTGCAGTACAAATACTTCTGTAATACTGTTACTGCAGTACAAATACTCCTGTAATACTGTTACTGCAGTACAAATACTTCTGTAATACTGTTACTGCAGTAAAAATACTCCTGTAATACTTTTACTGCAGTACAAATACTTCTGTAATACTGTTACTGCAGTACAAATACTTCTGTAATACTGTTACTGCAGTACAAATACTGTTACTGCAGTACAAATACTCCTGTAATACTGTTCCTGCAGTACAAATACTCCTGTAATATGGTTACTGCAGTACAAATACTCCTGTAATACTGTTACTGCAGTACAAATACTCCTGTAATACTGTTACTGCAGTACAAATACTCCTGTAATACTGTTACTGCAGTACAAATACTCCTGTAATACTGTTACTGCAGTACAAATACTTCTGTAATACTGTTACTGCAGTACAAATACTCCTGTAATACTGTTACTGCAGTACAAATACTCCTGTAATACTGTTACTGCAGTACAAATACTCCTGTAATACTGTTACTGCAGTACAAATACTTCTGTAATACTGTTACTGCAGTACAAATACTCCTGTAATACTGTTACTGCAGTACAAATACTCCTGTAATACTGTTACTGCAGTACAAATACTCCTGTAATACTGTTACTGCAGTACAAATACTTCTTTAATACTGTTACTGCAGTACAAATACTGTTACTGTTACTGCAGTACAAATACTCCTGTAATACTGTCACTGCAGTACAAATACTCCTGTAATACTGTTACTGCAGTACAAATACTCCTGTAATACTGTTACTGCAGTACAAATACTTCTGTAATACTGTTACTGCAGTAAAAATACTCCTGTAATACTTTTACTGCAGTACAAACACTTCTGTAATACTGTTACTGCAGTACAAATACTCCTGTAATACTGTTACTGCAGTACAAATACTTCTTTAATACTGTTACTGCAGTACAAATACTGTTACTGTTACTGCAGTACAAATACTCCTGTAATACTGTCACTGCAGTACAAATACTCCTGTAATACTGTTACTGCAGTACAAATACTCCTGTAATACTGTTACTGCAGTACAAACACTCCTGTAATACTGTTACTGCAGTACAAATACTCCTGTAATACTGTTACTGCAGTACAAATACTTCTGTAATACTGTTACTGCAGTACAAATACTCCTGTAATACTGTTACTGCAGTACAAATACTTCTGTAATACTGTTACTGCAGTCCAAATACTCCTGTAATACTGTTACTGCAGTACAAATACTTCTGTGATACTGTTACTGCAGTACAAATACTCCTGTAATACTGTTACTGCAGTACAAATACTCCTGCAGTACAAATACTCCTGTAATACTGTTACTGCAGTACAAATACTCCTGTAATACTGTTACTGCAGTACAAATACTCCTGTAATACTGTTACTGTTACTGTAGTACAAATACTCCTGTAATACTGTTACTGCAGTACAAATACTGTTAGTGCAGTACAAATACTCCTGTAATACTGTTCCTGCAGTACAAATACTCCTGTAATATGGTTACTGCAGTACAAATACTCCTGCAGTACAAATAGTCCTGTAATACTGTTACTGCAGTACAAATACTCCTGTAATACTGTTACTGCAGTACAAATACTCCTGTAATACTGTTCCTGCAGTACAAATACTCCTGTAATATGGTTACTGCAGTACAAATACTCCTGCAGTACAAATACTCCTGTAATACTGTTACTGCAGTACAAATACTCCTGTAATACTGTTACTGCAGTACAAACACTCCTGTAATACTGTTACTGCAGTACAAATACTCCTGTAATACTGTTACTGCAGTACAAATACTTCTGTAATACTGTTACTGCAGTACAAATACTCCTGTAATACTGTTACTGCAGTACAAATACTTCTGTAATACTGTTACTGCAGTCCAAATACTCCTGTAATACTGTTACTGCAGTACAAATACTTCTGTGATACTGTTACTGCAGTACAAATACTCCTGTAATACTGTTACTGCAGTACAAATACTCCTGCAGTACAAATACTCCTGTAATACTGTTACTGCAGTACAAATACTCCTGTAATACTGTTACTGCAGTACAAATACTCCTGTAATACTGTTACTGTAGTACAAATACTTCTGTAATACTGTTACTGCAGTAGAAATACTTATGTTATACTGTTACTGCAGTACAAATACTTCTGTAATACTGTTACTGCAGTACAAATACTCCTGTAATACTGTTACTGCAGTACAAATACTTCTGTAATACTGTTACTAGAGTACACATACTCCTGTAATACTGTTACTGCAGTACAAATACTTCTGTAATACTGTTACTGCAGTACAAATACTGTTACTGCAGTACAAATACTCCTGTAATACTGTTACTGCAGTACAAATACTTCTGTAATACTGTTACTGCAGTACAAATACTTCTGTAATACTGTTACTCCAGTACACATACTCCTGTAATACTGTTACTGCAGTACAAATACTCCTGTAATACTGTTACTGCAGTACAAATACTGTTACTGCAGTACAAATACTTCTGTAATACTGTTACTGCAGTACAAATACTTCTGTAATACTGTTACTGCAGTACAAATACTCCTGTAATACTGTTACTGCAGTACAAATACTTCTGTAATACTGTTACTGCAGTAAAAATACTCCTGTAATACTTTTACTGCAGTACAAATACTTCTGTAATACTGTTACTGCAGTACAAATACTTCTGTAATACTGTTACTGCAGTACAAATACTGTTACTGCAGTACAAATACTCCTGTAATACTGTTCCTGCAGTACAAATACTCCTGTAATATGGTTACTGCAGTACAAATACTCCTGCAGTACAAATAGTCCTGTAATACTGTTACTGCAGTACAAATACTCCTGTAATACTGTTACTGCAGTACAAATACTCCTGTAATACTGTTACTGCAGTACAAATACTCCTGTAATACTGTTACTGCAGTACAAATACTCCTGTAATACTGTTACTGCAGTACAAATACTTCTGTAATACTGTTACTGCAGTACAAATACTCCTGTAATACTGTTACTGCAGTACAAATACTCCTGTAATACTGTTACTGCAGTACAAATACTCCTGTAATACTGTTACTGCAGTACAAATACTTCTGTAATACTGTTACTGCAGTACAAATACTTCTGTGATACTGTTACTGCAGTACAAATACTCCTGTAATACTGTTACTGCAGTACAAATACTCCTGCAGTACAAATACTCCTGTAATACTGTTACTGCAGTACAAATACTCCTGTAATACTGTTACTGCAGTACAAATACTCCTGTAATACTGTTACTGTAGTACAAATACTTCTGTAATACTGTTACTGCAGTAGAAATACTTATGTTATACTGTTACTGCAGTACAAATACTTCTGTAATACTGTTACTGCAGTACAAATACTCCTGTAATACTGTTACTGCAGTACAAATACTTCTGTAATACTGTTACTAGAGTACACATACTCCTGTAATACTGTTACTGCAGTACAAATACTCCTGTAATACTGTTACTGCAGTACAAATACTGTTACTGCAGTACAAATACTCCTGTAATACTGTTACTGCAGTACAAATACTTCTGTAATACTGTTACTGCAGTACAAATACTTCTGTAATACTGTTACTCCAGTACACATACTCCTGTAATACTGTTACTGCAGTACAAATACTCCTGTAATACTGTTACTGCAGTACAAATACTGTTACTGCAGTACAAATACTTCTGTAATACTGTTACTGCAGTACAAATACTTCTGTAATACTGTTACTGCAGTACAAATACTCCTGTAATACTGTTACTGCAGTACAAATACTTCTGTAATACTGTTACTGCAGTAAAAATACTCCTGTAATACTTTTACTGCAGTACAAATACTTCTGTAATACTGTTACTGCAGTACAAATACTTCTGTAATACTGTTACTGCAGTACAAATACTGTTACTGCAGTACAAATACTCCTGTAATACTGTTCCTGCAGTACAAATACTCCTGTAATATGGTTACTGCAGTACAAATACTCCTGTAATACTGTTACTGCAGTACAAATACTCCTGTAATACTGTTACTGCAGTACAAATACTCCTGTAATACTGTTACTGCAGTACAAATACTCCTGTAATACTGTTACTGCAGTACAAATACTCCTGTAATACTGTTACTGCAGTACAAATACTCCTGTAATACTGTTACTGCAGTACAAATACTCCTGTAATACTGTTACTGCAGTACAAATACTTCTGTAATACTGTTACTGCAGTACAAATACTCCTGTAATACTGTTACTGCAGTACAAATACTCCTGTAATACTGTTACTGCAGTACAAATACTTCTGTAATACTGTTACTGCAGTACAAATACTCCTGTAATACTGTTACTGCAGTACAAATACTCCTGTAATACTGTTACTGCAGTACAAATACTCCTGTAATACTGTTACTGCAGTACAAATACTTCTTTAATACTGTTACTGCAGTACAAATACTGTTACTGTTACTGCAGTACAAATACTCCTGTAATACTGTCACTGCAGTACAAATACTCCTGTAATACTGTTACTGCAGTACAAATACTCCTGTAATACTGTTACTGCAGTACAAATACTTCTGTAATACTGTTACTGCAGTAAAAATACTCCTGTAATACTTTTACTGCAGTACAAACACTTCTGTAATACTGTTACTGCAGTACAAATACTCCTGTAATACTGTTACTGCAGTACAAATACTTCTTTAATACTGTTACTGCAGTACAAATACTGTTACTGTTACTGCAGTACAAATACTCCTGTAATACTGTCACTGCAGTACAAATACTCCTGTAATACTGTTACTGCAGTACAAATACTCCTGTAATACTGTTACTGCAGTACAAACACTCCTGTAATACTGTTACTGCAGTACAAATACTCCTGTAATACTGTTACTGCAGTACAAATACTTCTGTAATACTGTTACTGCAGTACAAATACTCCTGTAATACTGTTACTGCAGTACAAATACTTCTGTAATACTGTTACTGCAGTCCAAATACTCCTGTAATACTGTTACTGCAGTACAAATACTTCTGTGATACTGTTACTGCAGTACAAATACTCCTGTAATACTGTTACTGCAGTACAAATACTCCTGCAGTACAAATACTCCTGTAATACTGTTACTGCAGTACAAATACTCCTGTAATACTGTTACTGCAGTACAAATACTCCTGTAATACTGTTACTGTTACTGTAGTACAAATACTCCTGTAATACTGTTACTGCAGTACAAATACTGTTAGTGCAGTACAAATACTCCTGTAATACTGTTCCTGCAGTACAAATACTCCTGTAATATGGTTACTGCAGTACAAATACTCCTGCAGTACAAATAGTCCTGTAATACTGTTACTGCAGTACAAATACTCCTGTAATACTGTTACTGCAGTACAAATACTCCTGTAATACTGTTCCTGCAGTACAAATACTTCTGTAATACTGTTACTGCAGTACAAATACTCCTGCAGTACAAATAGTCCTGTAATACTGTTACTGCAGTACAAATACTCCTGTAATACTGTTACTGCAGTACAAATACTCCTGTAATACTGTTCCTGCAGTACAAATACTTCTGTAATACTGTTACTGCAGTAAAAATACTCCTGTAATACTTTTACTGCAGTACAAATACTTCTGTAATACTGTTACTGCAGTACAAATACTTCTGTAATACTGTTACTGCAGTACAAATACTGTTACTGCAGTACAAATACTCCTGTAATACTGTTCCTGCAGTACAAATACTCCTGTAATATGGTTACTGCAGTACAAATACTCCTGCAGTACAAATAGTCCTGTAATACTGTTACTGCAGTACAAATACTCCTGTAATACTGTTACTGCAGTACAAATACTCCTGTAATACTGTTACTGCAGTACAAATACTCCTGTAATACTGTTACTGCAGTACAAATACTCCTGTAATACTGTTACTGCAGTACAAATACTTCTGTAATACTGTTACTGCAGTACAAATACTCCTGTAATACTGTTACTGCAGTACAAATACTCCTGTAATACTGTTACTGCAGTACAAATACTCCTGTAATACTGTTACTGCAGTACAAATACTTCTGTAATACTGTTACTGCAGTACAAATACTTCTGTGATACTGTTACTGCAGTACAAATACTCCTGTAATACTGTTACTGCAGTACAAATACTCCTGCAGTACAAATACTCCTGTAATACTGTTACTGCAGTACAAATACTCCTGTAATACTGTTACTGCAGTACAAATACTCCTGTAATACTGTTACTGTAGTACAAATACTTCTGTAATACTGTTACTGCAGTAGAAATACTTATGTTATACTGTTACTGCAGTACAAATACTTCTGTAATACTGTTACTGCAGTACAAATACTCCTGTAATACTGTTACTGCAGTACAAATACTTCTGTAATACTGTTACTAGAGTACACATACTCCTGTAATACTGTTACTGCAGTACAAATACTCCTGTAATACTGTTACTGCAGTACAAATACTGTTACTGCAGTACAAATACTCCTGTAATACTGTTACTGCAGTACAAATACTTCTGTAATACTGTTACTGCAGTACAAATACTTCTGTAATACTGTTACTCCAGTACACATACTCCTGTAATACTGTTACTGCAGTACAAATACTCCTGTAATACTGTTACTGCAGTACAAATACTGTTACTGCAGTACAAATACTTCTGTAATACTGTTACTGCAGTACAAATACTTCTGTAATACTGTTACTGCAGTACAAATACTCCTGTAATACTGTTACTGCAGTACAAATACTTCTGTAATACTGTTACTGCAGTAAAAATACTCCTGTAATACTTTTACTGCAGTACAAATACTTCTGTAATACTGTTACTGCAGTACAAATACTTCTGTAATACTGTTACTGCAGTACAAATACTTCTGTAATACTGTTACTGCAGTACAAATACTTCTGTGATACTGTTACTGCAGTACAAATACTCCTGTAATACTGTTACTGCAGTACAAATACTCCTGCAGTACAAATACTCCTGTAATACTGTTACTGCAGTACAAATACTCCTGTAATACTGTTACTGCAGTACAAATACTCCTGTAATACTGTTACTGTAGTACAAATACTTCTGTAATACTGTTACTGCAGTAGAAATACTTATGTTATACTGTTACTGCAGTACAAATACTTCTGTAATACTGTTACTGCAGTACAAATACTCCTGTAATACTGTTACTGCAGTACAAATACTTCTGTAATACTGTTACTAGAGTACACATACTCCTGTAATACTGTTACTGCAGTACAAATACTCCTGTAATACTGTTACTGCAGTACAAATACTGTTACTGCAGTACAAATACTCCTGTAATACTGTTACTGCAGTACAAATACTTCTGTAATACTGTTACTGCAGTACAAATACTTCTGTAATACTGTTACTCCAGTACACATACTCCTGTAATACTGTTACTGCAGTACAAATACTCCTGTAATACTGTTACTGCAGTACAAATACTGTTACTGCAGTACAAATACTTCTGTAATACTGTTACTGCAGTACAAATACTTCTGTAATACTGTTACTGCAGTACAAATACTCCTGTAATACTGTTACTGCAGTACAAATACTTCTGTAATACTGTTACTGCAGTAAAAATACTCCTGTAATACTTTTACTGCAGTACAAATACTTCTGTAATACTGTTACTGCAGTACAAATACTTCTGTAATACTGTTACTGCAGTACAAATACTGTTACTGCAGTACAAATACTCCTGTAATACTGTTCCTGCAGTACAAATACTCCTGTAATATGGTTACTGCAGTACAAATACTCCTGTAATACTGTTACTGCAGTACAAATACTCCTGTAATACTGTTACTGCAGTACAAATACTCCTGTAATACTGTTACTGCAGTACAAATACTCCTGTAATACTGTTACTGCAGTACAAATACTTCTGTAATACTGTTACTGCAGTACAAATACTCCTGTAATACTGTTACTGCAGTACAAATACTCCTGTAATACTGTTACTGCAGTACAAATACTTCTGTAATACTGTTACTGCAGTACAAATACTCCTGTAATACTGTTACTGCAGTACAAATACTCCTGTAATACTGTTACTGCAGTACAAATACTCCTGTAATACTGTTACTGCAGTACAAATACTTCTTTAATACTGTTACTGCAGTACAAATACTGTTACTGTTACTGCAGTACAAATACTCCTGTAATACTGTCACTGCAGTACAAATACTCCTGTAATACTGTTACTGCAGTACAAATACTCCTGTAATACTGTTACTGCAGTACAAATACTTCTGTAATACTGTTACTGCAGTAAAAATACTCCTGTAATACTTTTACTGCAGTACAAACACTTCTGTAATACTGTTACTGCAGTACAAATACTCCTGTAATACTGTTACTGCAGTACAAATACTTCTTTAATACTGTTACTGCAGTACAAATACTGTTACTGTTACTGCAGTACAAATACTCCTGTAATACTGTCACTGCAGTACAAATACTCCTGTAATACTGTTACTGCAGTACAAATACTCCTGTAATACTGTTCCTGCAGTACAAATACTTCTGTAATACTGTTACTGCAGTAAAAATACTCCTGTAATACTTTTACTGCAGTACAAATACTTCTGTAATACTGTTACTGCAGTACAAATACTTATGTAATACTGTTACTGCAGTACAAATACTTCTGAAATACTGTTACTGCAGTACAATTACTCCTGTAATACTGTTACTGCAGTACAAATACTCCTGCAGTACAAATACTCCTGTAATACTGTTACTGCAGTACAAATACTCCTGTAATACTGTTACTGCAGTACAAATACTCCTGTAATACTGTTACTGTAGTACAATAATTCTGTAATACTTTACTGCAGTACAAATACTCATGTAATACTGTTACAGCAGTACAAATACTTGTGTAATACTGTTACTGCAGTACAAATACTCCTGTAATACTATTACTGCAGTACAAATACTCCTGCAGTACAAATATTCCTGTAATACTGTTACTGCAGTACAAATACTCCTGTAATACTGTTACTGCAGTACAAATACTCCTGTAATACTGTTACTGTAGTACAAATACTTCTGTAATACTGTTACTGCAGTACAAATACTTCTGTAATACTGTTACTGCAGTACAAATACTCCTGTAATACTGTTACTGCAGTACAAATACTTCTGTAATACTGTTACTGCAGTACAAATATTTCAGTATTACTGTTACTCCAGTACATATACTCCTGTAATACTGTTACTGCAGTACAAATACTCCTGTAATACTGTTACTCCAGTACACATACTCCTGTAATCCTGTTACTGCAGTACAAATACTCCTGTAATACTGTTACTGCAGTACAAATACTGTTACTGCAGTACAAATACTTCTGTAATACTGTTACTGCAGTACAAATACTTCTGTTATACTGTTACTGCAGTACAAATACTCCTGTAATACTTTTACTGCAGTACAAATACTTCTGTAATACTGTTACTTCAGTAAAAATACTCCTGTAATACTTTTACTGCAGTACAAATACTTCTGTAATACTGTTACTGCAGTACAAATACTCCTGTAATACTGTTACTGCAGTACAAATACTTCTGTAATACTGTTACTGCAGTACAAATACTTCTGTAATACTGTTACTGAAGTACAAATACCTCTGTAATACTGTTACTGCAGTACAAACACTTCTGTAATACTGTTACTGCAGTACAAATACTCCTGTAATACTGTTACTGCAGTACAAATACTTCTGTAATACTGTTACTGCATTACAAATACTGTTACTGCAGTACAAATACTCCTGTAATACTGTTCCTGCAGTACAAATACTCCTGTAATATGGTTACTGCAGTACAAATACTCCTGCAGTACAAATAGTCCTGTAATACTGTTACTGCAGTACAAATACTCCTGTAATACTGTTACTGCAGTACAAATACTCCTGTAATACTGTTACTGCAGTACAAATACTCCTGTAATACTGTTACTGCAGTACAAATACTCCTGTAATACTGTTACTGCAGTACAAATACTTCTGTAATACTGTTACTGCAGTACAAATACTCCTGTAATACTGTTACTGCAGTACAAATACTTCTGTAATACTGTTACTGCAGTCCAAATACTCCTGTAATACTGTTACTGCAGTACAAATACTTCTGTGATACTGTTACAGCAGTACAAATACTCCTGTAATACTGTTACTGCAGTACAAATACTCCTGCAGTACAAATACTCCTGTAATACTGTTACTGCAGTACAAATACTCCTGTAATACTGTTACTGCAGTACAAATACTCCTGTAATACTGTTACTGTAGTACAAATACTTCTGTAATACTGTTACTGCAGTACAAATACTTATGTTATACTGTTACTGCAGTACAAATACTTCTGTAATACTGTTACTGCAGTACAAATACTCCTGTAATACTGTTACTGCAGTACAAATACTTCTGTAATACTGTTACTAGAGTACACATACTCCTGTAATACTGTTACTGCAGTACAAATACTCCTGTAATGCTGTTACTGCAGTACAAATACTGTTACTGCAGTACAAATACTCCTGTAATACTGTTACTGCAGTACAAATACTTCTGTAATACTGTTACTGCAGTACAAATACTTCTGTAATACTGTTACTGCAGTACAAATACTGTTACTGCAGTACAAATACTTCTGTAATACTGTTACTGCAGTACAAATACTTCTGTAATACTGTTACTGCAGTACAAATACTCCTGTAATACTGTTACTGCAGTACAAATACTTCTGTAATACTGTTACTGCAGTAAAAATACTCCTGTAATACTTTTACTGCAGTACAAATACTTCTGTAATACTGTTACTGCAGTACAAATACTTCTATAATACTGTTACTGCAGTACAAATACTGTTACTGCAGTACAAATACTCCTGTTATACTGTTCCTGCAGTACAAATACTCCTGTAATATGGTTACTGCAGTACAAATACTCCTGCAGTACAAATAGTCCTGTAATACTGTTACTGCAGTACAAATACTCCTGTAATACTGTTACTGCAGTACAAATACTCCTGTAATACTGTTACTGCAGTACAAATACTCCTGTAATACTGTTACTGCAGTACAAATACTCCTGTAATACTGTTACTGCAGTACAAATACTTCTGTAATACTGTTACTGCAGTACAAATACTCCTGTAATACTGTTACTGCAGTACAAATACTCCTGTAATACTGTTACTGCAGTACAAATACTCCTGTAATACTGTTACTGCAGTACAAATACTTCTGTAATACTGTTACTGCAGTACAAATACTTCTGTGATACTGTTACTGCAGTACAAATACTCCTGTAATACTGTTACTGCAGTACAAATACTCCTGCAGTACAAATACTCCTGTAATACTGTTACTGCAGTACAAATACTCCTGTAATACTGTTACTGCAGTACAAATACTCCTGTAATACTGTTACTGTAGTACAAATACTTCTGTAATACTGTTACTGCAGTAGAAATACTTATGTTATACTGTTACTGCAGTACAAATACTTCTGTAATACTGTTACTGCAGTACAAATACTCCTGTAATACTGTTACTGCAGTACAAATACTTCTGTAATACTGTTACTAGAGTACACATACTCCTGTAATACTGTTACTGCAGTACAAATACTCCTGTAATACTGTTACTGTAGTACAAATACTTCTGTAATACTGTTACTGCAGTAGAAATACTTATGTTATACTGTTACTGCAGTACAAATACTTCTGTAATACTGTTACTGCAGTACAAATACTCCTGTAATACTGTTACTGCAGTACAAATACTTCTGTAATACTGTTACTAGAGTACACATACTCCTGTAATACTGTTACTGCAGTACAAATACTCCTGTAATACTGTTACTGCAGTACAAATACTGTTACTGCAGTACAAATACTCCTGTAATACTGTTACTGCAGTACAAATACTTCTGTAATACTGTTACTGCAGTACAAATACTTCTGTAATACTGTTACTCCAGTACACATACTCCTGTAATACTGTTACTGCAGTACAAATACTCCTGTAATACTGTTACTGCAGTACAAATACTGTTACTGCAGTACAAATACTTCTGTAATACTGTTACTGCAGTACAAATACTTCTGTAATACTGTTACTGCAGTACAAATACTCCTGTAATACTGTTACTGCAGTACAAATACTTCTGTAATACTGTTACTGCAGTAAAAATACTCCTGTAATACTTTTACTGCAGTACAAATACTTCTGTAATACTGTTACTGCAGTACAAATACTTCTGTAATACTGTTACTGCAGTACAAATACTGTTACTGCAGTACAAATACTCCTGTAATACTGTTCCTGCAGTACAAATACTCCTGTAATATGGTTACTGCAGTACAAATACTCCTGTAATACTGTTACTGCAGTACAAATACTCCTGTAATACTGTTACTGCAGTACAAATACTCCTGTAATACTGTTACTGCAGTACAAATACTCCTGTAATACTGTTACTGCAGTACAAATACTTCTGTAATACTGTTACTGCAGTACAAATACTCCTGTAATACTGTTACTGCAGTACAAATACTCCTGTAATACTGTTACTGCAGTACAAATACTCCTGTAATACTGTTACTGCAGTACAAATACTTCTGTAATACTGTTACTGCAGTACAAATACTCCTGTAATACTGTTACTGCAGTACAAATACTCCTGTAATACTGTTACTGCAGTACAAATACTCCTGTAATACTGTTACTGCAGTACAAATACTTCTTTAATACTGTTACTGCAGTACAAATACTGTTACTGTTACTGCAGTACAAATACTCCTGTAATACTGTCACTGCAGTACAAATACTCCTGTAATACTGTTACTGCAGTACAAATACTCCTGTAATACTGTTACTGCAGTACAAATACTTCTGTAATACTGTTACTGCAGTAAAAATACTCCTGTAATACTTTTACTGCAGTACAAACACTTCTGTAATACTGTTACTGCAGTACAAATACTCCTGTAATACTGTTACTGCAGTACAAATACTTCTTTAATACTGTTACTGCAGTACAAATACTGTTACTGTTACTGCAGTACAAATACTCCTGTAATACTGTCACTGCAGTACAAATACTCCTGTAATACTGTTACTGCAGTACAAATACTCCTGTAATACTGTTCCTGCAGTACAAATACTTCTGTAATACTGTTACTGCAGTAAAAATACTCCTGTAATACTTTTACTGCAGTACAAATACTTCTGTAATACTGTTACTGCAGTACAAATACTTATGTAATACTGTTACTGCAGTACAAATACTTCTGAAATACTGTTACTGCAGTACAATTACTCCTGTAATACTGTTACTGCAGTACAAATACTCCTGCAGTACAAATACTCCTGTAATACTGTTACTGCAGTACAAATACTCCTGTAATACTGTTACTGCAGTACAAATACTCCTGTAATACTGTTACTGTAGTACAATAATTCTGTAATACTTTACTGCAGTACAAATACTCATGTAATACTGTTACAGCAGTACAAATACTTGTGTAATACTGTTACTGCAGTACAAATACTCCTGTAATACTGTTACTGCAGTACAAATACTCCTGCAGTACAAATATTCCTGTAATACTGTTACTGCAGTACAAATACTCCTGTAATACTGTTACTGCAGTACAAATACTCCTGTAATACTGTTACTGTAGTACAAATACTTCTGTAATACTGTTACTGCAGTACAAATACTTCTGTAATACTGTTACTGCAGTACAAATACTCCTGTAATACTGTTACTGCAGTACAAATACTTCTGTAATACTGTTACTGCAGTACAAATATTTCAGTATTACTGTTACTCCAGTACATATACTCCTGTAATACTGTTACTGCAGTACAAATACTCCTGTAATACTGTTACTCCAGTACACATACTCCTGTAATCCTGTTACTGCAGTACAAATACTCCTGTAATACTGTTACTGCAGTACAAATACTGTTACTGCAGTACAAATACTTCTGTAATACTGTTACTGCAGTAAAAATACTTCTGTTATACTGTTACTGCAGTACAAATACTCCTGTAATACTTTTACTGCAGTACAAATACTTCTGTAATACTGTTACTTCAGTAAAAATACTCCTGTAATACTTTTACTGCAGTACAAATACTTCTGTAATACTGTTACTGCAGTACAAATACTCCTGTAATACTGTTACTGCAGTACAAATACTTCTGTAATACTGTTACTGCAGTACAAATACTTCTGTAATACTGTTACTGAAGTACAAATACCTCTGTAATACTGTTACTGCAGTACAAACACTTCTGTAATACTGTTACTGCAGTACAAATACTCCTGTAATACTTTTACTGCAGTACAAATACTTCTGTAATACTGTTACTGCATTACAAATACTGTTACTGCAGTACAAATACTCCTGTAATACTGTTCCTGCAGTACAAATACTCCTGTAATATGGTTACTGCAGTACAAATACTCCTGCAGTACAAATAGTCCTGTAATACTGTTACTGCAGTACAAATACTCCTGTAATACTGTTACTGCAGTACAAATACTCCTGTAATACTGTTACTGCAGTACAAATACTCCTGTAATACTGTTACTGCAGTACAAATACTCCTGTAATACTGTTACTGCAGTACAAATACTTCTGTAATACTGTTACTGCAGTACAAATACTCCTGTAATACTGTTACTGCAGTACAAATACTTCTGTAATACTGTTACTGCAGTCCAAATACTCCTGTAATACTGTTACTGCAGTACAAATACTTCTGTGATACTGTTACAGCAGTACAAATACTCCTGTAATACTGTTACTGCAGTACAAATACTCCTGCAGTACAAATACTCCTGTAATACTGTTACTGCAGTACAAATACTCCTGTAATACTGTTACTGCAGTACAAATACTCCTGTAATACTGTTACTGTAGTACAAATACTTCTGTAATACTGTTACTGCAGTACAAATACTTATGTTATACTGTTACTGCAGTACAAATACTTCTGTAATACTGTTACTGCAGTACAAATACTCCTGTAATACTGTTACTGCAGTACAAATACTTCTGTAATACTGTTACTAGAGTACACATACTCCTGTAATACTGTTACTGCAGTACAAATACTCCTGTAATGCTGTTACTGCAGTACAAATACTGTTACTGCAGTACAAATACTCCTGTAATACTGTTACTGCAGTACAAATACTGTTACTGCAGTACAAATACTTCTGTAATACTGTTACTGCAGTACAAATACTTCCGTAATACTGTTACTGCAGTACAAATACTCCTGTAATACTGTTACTGCAGTACAAATACTTCTGTAATACTGTTACTGCAGTAAAAATACTCCTGTAATACTTTTACTGCAGTACAAATACTTCTGTAATACTGTTACTGCAGTACAAATACTCCTCTAATACTGTTACTGCAGTACAAATACTTCTGTAATAATGTTACTGCAGTACAAATACTTCTGTAATACTTTTACTGCAGTACAAATACTTCTGTAATACTGTTACTGCAGTACAAATACTTGTGTAATACTGTTACTGTATTACAAATACTTCTGTAATACTGTTACTGCAGTACAAATATTTACTGTAATACTGTTACTGCAGTACAAATACTTCTGTAATACTGTTACTGCAGTAACAATACTCCTGTAATACTTTTACTGCAGTACAAATACTTCTGTAATACTGTTACTGCAGAACAAATACTTCTGTAATACTGTTACTGCAGTACAAATACTTCTGAAATACTGTTACTGCAGTACAAATACTCCTGTAATACTGTTACTGCAGTACAAATACTCCTGCAGTAAAAATACTTCTGTAATACTGTTACTGCAGTACAAATACTCCTGTAATACTGTTACTGCAGTACAAATACTCCTGTAATACTGTTACTGTAGTACAATAATTCTGTAATACTGTTACTGCAGTACAAATACTCATGTAATACTTTTACTGCAGTACAAATACTTCTGTAATACTGTTACTGCAGTACAAATACTCCTGCAGTACAAATACTCCTGTAATACTGTTACTGCAGTACAAATACTCCTGTAATACTGTTACTGTAGTACAAATACTTCTGTAATACTGTTACTGCAGTACAAATACTTCTGTAATACTGTTACTGCAGTACAAATACTTCTGTAATACTGTTACTGCAGTACAAACACTTCTGTGATACTGTTACTGCAGTACAAATACTCCTGTAATACTGTTACTGCAGTACAAATACTTCTGTAATACTGTTACTGCAGTACAAATACTGTTACTGTTACTGCAGTACAAATACTCCTGTAATACTGTCACTGCAGTACAAATACTCCTGTAATATGGTTACTGCAGTACAAATACTCCTGCAGTACAAATACTTCTGTAATACTGTTACTGCAGTACAAATACTCCTGTAATACTGTTACTGCAGTACAAATACTCCTGCAGTACAAATACTCCTGTAATACTGTTACTGCAGTACAAATACTCCTGTAATACTGTTACTGCAGTACAAATACTCCTGTAATACTGTTACTGCAGTACAAATACTTCTGTAATACTGTTACTGCAGTACAAATACTCCTATAATACTGTTACTGCAGTACAAATACTGTTACTGCAGTACAAATACTTCTGTAATACTGTTACTGCAGTACGAATACTTCTTTAATACTGTTACTGCAGTACAAATACTCCTGTAATACTGTTACTGCAGTACAAATTTTTCTGTAATACTGTTACTGCAGTAAAAATACTCCTGTAATACTTTTACTGCAGTACAAATACTTCTCTAATACTGTTACTGCAGTACAAATACTCCTGTAATACTGTTACTGCAGTACAAATACTTCTGTAATACTGTTACTGCAGTACAAATACTTCTGTAATACTGTTACTGCAGTACAAATACTTCTGTAATACTGTTACTGCAGTACAAATACTCCTGTAATACTGTTACTGCAGTACAATTACTCCTGTAATACTGTTACTGCAGTACAAATACTCCTGCAGTACAAATACTCCTGTAATACTGTTACTGCAGTACAAATACTCCTGTAATACTGTTACTGCAGTACAAATACTCCTGTAATACTGTTACTGTAGTACAATAATTCTGTAATACTGTTACTGCAGTACAAATACTTGTGTAATACTGTTACTGCAGTACAAATACTCCTGTAATACTGTTACTGCAGTACAAATACTCCTGCAGTACAAATACTCCTGTAATACTGTTACTGCAGTACAAATACTCCTCTAATACTGTTACTGCAGTACAAATACTCCTGTAATACTGTTACTGCAGTACAAATACTTCTGTAATACTGTTACTGCAGTACAAATAATCCTGTAATACTGTTACTGCAGTACAAATACTTCTGTAATACTGTTACTGCAGTACAAATACTTCTGTATTACTGTTACTCCAGTACATATACTCCTGTAATACTGTTACTGCAGTACAAATACTCCTGTAATACTGTTACTCCAGTACACATACTCCTGTAATACTGTTACTGCAGTACAAATACTCCTGTAATACTGTTACTGCTGTACAAATACTGTTACTGCAGTACAAATACTTCTGTAATACTGTTACTGCAGTACAAATACTTCTGTTATACTGTTACTGCAGTACAAATACTCCTGTAATACTTTTACTGCAGTACAAATACTTCTGTAATACTGTTACTTCAGTAAAAATACTCCTGTAATACTTTTACTGCAGTACAAATACTTCTGTAATACTGTTACTGCAGTACAAATACTCCTGTAATACTGTTACTGCAGTACAAATACTTCTGTAATACTGTTACTGCAGTACAAATACTTCTGTAATACTGTTACTGCAGTACAAATACTCCTGTAATACTGTTACTGCAGTACAAATACTTCTGTAATACTGTTACTGCAGTACAAATACTTCTGTAATACTGTTACTGCAGTACAAATACTCCTGTAATACTGTTACTGCAGTAAAAATACTTCTGTAATACTGTTACGGCAGTACAAATACTTCTGTAATACTGTTACTGCAGTACAAATACTTCTGTAATACTGTTACTGTATTACAAATACTTCTGTAATACTGTTACTGCAGTACAAATACTTCTTCAATACTGTTACTGCAGTACAAATACTTCTGTAATACTGTTACTGCAGTACAAATACTCCTGTAATACTGTTGCTGCAGTACAAATACTTCTGTAATACTGTTACTGCAGTAAAAATACTCCTGTAATACTTTTACTGCAGTACAAATACTTCTGTAATACTGTTACTGCAGTACAAATACTTCTGTAATACTGTTACTGCAGTACAAATACTTCTGTAATACTGTTACTGCAGTACAAATACTCCTGTAATACTGTTACTGCAGTACAAATACTCCTGTAATACTGTTACTGTAGTACAAATACTTCTGTAATACTGTTACTGTAATACAAATACTCCTGTAATACTGTTACTGCAGTACAAATACTTCTGTAATACTGTTACTGCAGTGCAAATGCTTCTGTAATACTGTTACTGCAGTACAAATACTTTTACTGCAGTACTAATACTCCTGTAATACTGTCACTGCAGTACAAATACTCCTGTAATATGGTTACTGCAGTACAAATACTCCTGCAGTACAAATACTCCTGTAATACTGTTACTGCAGTACAAATACTCCTGTAATACTGTTACTGCAGTACAAATACTCCTGCAGTACAAATACTCCTGTAATATGGTTACTGCAGTACAAATACTCCTGCAGTACAAATACTCCTGTAATACTGTCACTGCAGTACAAATACTCCTGTAATACTGTTACTGCAGTACAAATACTCCTGCAGTACAAATACTCCTGTAATACTGTTACTGCAGTACAAATACTCCTGTAATACTGTTACTGTAGTACAAATACTTCTGTAATACTGTTACTGTAGTACAAAGACTTCTGTAATACTGTTACTGCAGTACAAATACTTCTGTAATACTGTTACTGCAGTACAAATACTCCTGTAATACTGTTACTATAGTACAAATACTTCTGTAATACTGTTACTGCAGTACAAATACTTCTGTAATACTGTTACTGCAGTACACATACTCCTGTAATACTGTTACTGCAGTACAAATACTCCTGTAATACTGTTACTGCAGTACAAATACTGTTACTGCAGTACAAATACTCCTGTAATACTGTTAAATGCAGTACAAATACTTCTGTAATACTGTTACTGCAGTACAAATACTTCTGTAATACTGTTACTGCAGTACAAATACTCCTGTAATACTGTTACTGCAGTACAAATACTTCTGTAATACTGTTACTGCAGTACAAATACTTCTGTAATACTGTTACTGCAGTACAAATACTTCTGTAATACTGTTACTGCAGTACAAATACTCCTGTAATACTGTTACTGCAGTACAAATACTCCTGTAATACTGTTACTGTAGTACAAATACTTCTGTAATACTGTTACTGTAATACAAATACTCCTGTAATACTGTTACTGCAGTACAAATACTTCTGTAATACTGTTACTGCAGTGCAAATGCTTCTGTAATACTGTTACTGCAGTACAAATACTTTTACTGCAGTACTAATACTCCTGTAATACTGTCACTGCAGTACAAATACTCCTGTAATATGGTTACTGCAGTACAAATACTCCTGCAGTACAAATACTCCTGTAATACTGTTACTGCAGTACAAATACTCCTGTAATACTGTTACTGCAGTACAAATACTCCTGCAGTACAAATACTCCTGTAATATGGTTACTGCAGTACAAATACTCCTGCAGTACAAATACTCCTGTAATACTGTCACTGCAGTACAAATACTCCTGTAATACTGTTACTGCAGTACAAATACTCCTGCAGTACAAATACTCCTGTAATACTGTTACTGCAGTACAAATACTCCTGTAATACTGTTACTGTAGTACAAATACTTCTGTAATACTGTTACTGTAGTACAAAGACTTCTGTAATACTGTTACTGCAGTACAAATACTTCTGTAATACTGTTACTGCAGTACAAATACTCCTGTAATACTGTTACTATAGTACAAATACTTCTGTAATACTGTTACTGCAGTACAAATACTTCTGTAATACTGTTACTGCAGTACACATACTCCTGTAATACTGTTACTGCAGTACAAATACTCCTGTAATACTGTTACTGCAGTACAAATACTGTTACTGCAGTACAAATACTCCTGTAATACTGTTAAATGCAGTACAAATACTTCTGTAATACTGTTACTGCAGTACAAATACTTCTGTAATACTGTTACTGCAGTACAAATACTCCTGTAATACTGTCACTGCAGTACAAATACTCCTTTAATATGGTTACTGCAGTACAAATACTCCTGCAGTACAAATACTCCTGTAATACTGTTACTGCAGTACAAATACTCCTGTAATACTGTTACTGCTGTACAAATACTGTTACTGCAGTACAAATACTTCTGTAATACTGTTACTGCAGTACAAATACTTCTGTTATACTGTTACTGCAGTACAAATACTCCTGTAATACTTTTACTATAGTACAAATACTTCTGTAATACTGTTACTGCAGTACAAATACTTCTGTAATACTGTTACTGCAGTACACATACTCCTGTAATACTGTTACTGCAGTACAAATACTCCTGTAATACTGTTACTGCAGTACAAATACTGTTACTGCAGTACAAATACTCCTGTAATACTGTTAAATGCAGTACAAATACTTCTGTAATACTGTTACTGCAGTACAAATACTTCTGTAATACTGTCACTGCAGTACAAATACTCCTTTAATATGGTTACTGCAGTACAAATACTCCTGCAGTACAAATACTCCTGTAATACTGTTACTGCAGTACAAATACTCCTGTAATACTGTTACTGCTGTACAAATACTGTTACTGCAGTACAAATACTTCTGTAATACTGTTACTGCAGTACAAATACTTCTGTTATACTGTTACTGCAGTACAAATACTCCTGTAATACTTTTACTGCAGTACAAATACTTCTGTAATACTGTTACTTCAGTAAAAATACTCCTGTAATACTTTTACTGCAGTACAAATACTTCTGTAATACTGTTACTGCAGTACAAATACTCCTGTAATACTGTTACTGCAGTACAAATACTTCTGTAATACTGTTACTGCAGTACAAATACTTCTGTAATACTGTTACTGCAGTACAAATACTCCTGTAATACTGTTACTGCAGTACAAATACTTCTGTAATACTGTTACTGCAGTACAAATACTTCTGTAATACTGTTACTGCAGTACAAATACTCCTGTAATACTGTTACTGCAGTAAAAATACTTCTGTAATACTGTTACGGCAGTACAAATACTTCTGTAATACTGTTACTGCAGTACAAATACTTCTGTAATACTGTTACTGTATTACAAATACTTCTGTAATACTGTTACTGCAGTACAAATACTTCTTCAATACTGTTACTGCAGTACAAATACTTCTGTAATACTGTTACTGCAGTACAAATACTCCTGTAATACTGTTACTGCAGTACAAATACTTCTGTAATACTGTTACTGCAGTAAAAATACTCCTGTAATACTTTTACTGCAGTACAAATACTTCTGTAATACTGTTACTGCAGTACAAATACTTCTGTAATACTGTTACTGCAGTACAAATACTTCTGTAATACTGTTACTGCAGTACAAATACTCCTGTAATACTGTTACTGCAGTACAAATACTCCTGTAATACTGTTACTGTAGTACAAATACTTCTGTAATACTGTTACTGTAATACAAATACTCCTGTAATACTGTTACTGCAGTACAAATACTTCTGTAATACTGTTACTGCAGTGCAAATGCTTCTGTAATACTGTTACTGCAGTACAAATACTTTTACTGCAGTACTAATACTCCTGTAATACTGTCACTGCAGTACAAATACTCCTGTAATATGGTTACTGCAGTACAAATACTCCTGCAGTACAAATACTCCTGTAATACTGTTACTGCAGTACAAATACTCCTGTAATACTGTTACTGCAGTACAAATACTCCTGTAATACTGTTACTGTAGTACAAATACTTCTGTAATACTGTTACTGTAGTACAAAGACTTCTGTAATACTGTTACTGCAGTACAAATACTTCTGTAATACTGTTACTGCAGTACAAATACTCCTGTAATACTGTTACTATAGTACAAATACTTCTGTAATACTGTTACTGCAGTACAAATACTTCTGTAATACTGTTACTGCAGTACACATACTCCTGTAATACTGTTACTGCAGTACAAATACTCCTGTAATACTGTTACTGCAGTACAAATACTGTTACTGCAGTACAAATACTCCTGTAATACTGTTAAATGCAGTACAAATACTTCTGTAATACTGTTACTGCAGTACAAATACTTCTGTAATACTGTTACTGCAGTACAAATACTCCTGTAATACTGTCACTGCAGTACAAATACTCCTTTAATATGGTTACTGCAGTACAAATACTCCTGCAGTACAAATACTCCTGTAATACTGTTACTGCAGTACAAATACTCCTGTAATACTGTTACTGCTGTACAAATACTGTTACTGCAGTACAAATACTTCTGTAATACTGTTACTGCAGTACAAATACTTCTGTTATACTGTTACTGCAGTACAAATACTCCTGTAATACTTTTACTATAGTACAAATACTTCTGTAATACTGTTACTGCAGTACAAATACTTCTGTAATACTGTTACTGCAGTACACATACTCCTGTAATACTGTTACTGCAGTACAAATACTCCTGTAATACTGTTACTGCAGTACAAATACTGTTACTGCAGTACAAATACTCCTGTAATACTGTTAAATGCAGTACAAATACTTCTGTAATACTGTTACTGCAGTACAAATACTTCTGTAATACTGTCACTGCAGTACAAATACTCCTTTAATATGGTTACTGCAGTACAAATACTCCTGCAGTACAAATACTCCTGTAATACTGTTACTGCAGTACAAATACTCCTGTAATACTGTTACTGCTGTACAAATACTGTTACTGCAGTACAAATACTTCTGTAATACTGTTACTGCAGTACAAATACTTCTGTTATACTGTTACTGCAGTACAAATACTCCTGTAATACTTTTACTGCAGTACAAATACTTCTGTAATACTGTTACTTCAGTAAAAATACTCCTGTAATACTTTTACTGCAGTACAAATACTTCTGTAATACTGTTACTGCAGTACAAATACTCCTGTAATACTGTTACTGCAGTACAAATACTTCTGTAATACTGTTACTGCAGTACAAATACTTCTGTAATACTGTTACTGCAGTACAAATACTCCTGTAATACTGTTACTGCAGTACAAATACTTCTGTAATACTGTTACTGCAGTACAAATACTTCTGTAATACTGTTACTGCAGTACAAATACTCCTGTAATACTGTTACTGCAGTAAAAATACTTCTGTAATACTGTTACGGCAGTACAAATACTTCTGTAATACTGTTACTGCAGTACAAATACTTCTGTAATACTGTTACTGTATTACAAATACTTCTGTAATACTGTTACTGCAGTACAAATACTTCTTCAATACTGTTACTGCAGTACAAATACTTCTGTAATACTGTTACTGCAGTACAAATACTCCTGTAATACTGTTACTGCAGTACAAATACTTCTGTAATACTGTTACTGCAGTAAAAATACTCCTGTAATACTTTTACTGCAGTACAAATACTTCTGTAATACTGTTACTGCAGTACAAATACTTCTGTAATACTGTTACTGCAGTACAAATACTTCTGTAATACTGTTACTGCAGTACAAATACTCCTGTAATACTGTTACTGCAGTACAAATACTCCTGTAATACTGTTACTGTAGTACAAATACTTCTGTAATACTGTTACTGTAATACAAATACTCCTGTAATACTGTTACTGCAGTACAAATACTTCTGTAATACTGTTACTGCAGTGCAAATGCTTCTGTAATACTGTTACTGCAGTACAAATACTTTTACTGCAGTACTAATACTCCTGTAATACTGTCACTGCAGTACAAATACTCCTGTAATATGGTTACTGCAGTACAAATACTCCTGCAGTACAAATACTCCTGTAATACTGTTACTGCAGTACAAATACTCCTGTAATACTGTTACTGCAGTACAAATACTCCTGCAGTACAAATACTCCTGTAATATGGTTACTGCAGTACAAATACTCCTGCAGTACAAATACTCCTGTAATACTGTCACTGCAGTACAAATACTCCTGTAATACTGTTACTGCAGTACAAATACTCCTGCAGTACAAATACTCCTGTAATACTGTTACTGCAGTACAAATACTCCTGTAATACTGTTACTGTAGTACAAATACTTCTGTAATACTGTTACTGTAGTACAAAGACTTCTGTAATACTGTTACTGCAGTACAAATACTTCTGTAATACTGTTACTGCAGTACAAATACTCCTGTAATACTGTTACTATAGTACAAATACTTCTGTAATACTGTTACTGCAGTACAAATACTTCTGTAATACTGTTACTGCAGTACACATACTCCTGTAATACTGTTACTGCAGTACAAATACTCCTGTAATACTGTTACTGCAGTACAAATACTGTTACTGCAGTACAAATACTCCTGTAATACTGTTAAATGCAGTACAAATCTTTCTGTAATACTGTTACTGCAGTACAAATACTTCTGTAATACTGTTACTGCAGTACAAATACTCCTGTAATACTGTCACTGCAGTACAAATACTCCTTTAATATGGTTACTGCAGTACAAATACTCCTGCAGTACAAAAACTCCTGTAATACTGTTACTGCAGTACAAATACTCCTGTAATACTGTTACTGCAGTACAAATACTCCTGTAGTACAAATACTCCTGTAATACTGTTACTGCAGTACAAATACTCCTGTAATACTGTTACTGCAGTACAAATACTCCTGTAATACTGTTACTGTAGTACAATAATTCTGTAATACTGTTACTGCAGTACAAATACTCATGTAATACTTTTACTGCAGTACAAATACTTCTGTATTACTGTTACTGCAGTACAAATACTCCTGTAATACTGTTACTGCAGTACAAATACTCCTGCAGTACAAATACTCCTGTAATACTGTTACTGCAGTACAAATACTCCTGTAATACTGTTACTGCAGTACAAATACTCCTGTAATACTGTTACTGTAGTACAAATACTTCTGTAATACTGTTACTGCAGTACAAATACTTCTGTAATACTGTTACTGCAGTACAAATACTTCTGTAATACTGTTACTGCAGTACAAACACTTCTGTGATACTGTTACTGCAGTACAAATACTCCTGTAATACTGTTACTGCAGTACAAATACTTCTGTAATACTGTTACTGCAGTACAAATACTGTTACTGTTACTGCAGTACAAATACTCCTGTAATACTGTCACTGCAGTACAAATACTCCTGTAATATGGTTACTGCAGTACAAATACTCCTGCATTACAAATACTTCTGTAATACTGTTACTGCAGTACAAATACTCCTGTAATACTGTTACTGCAGTACAAATACTCCTGCAGTACAAATACTCCTGTAATACTGTTACTGCAGTACAAATACTCCTGTAATACTGTTACTGCAGTACAAATACTCCTGCAGTACAAATACTCCTGTAATATGGTTACTGCAGTACAAATACTCCTGCAGTACAAATACTCCTGTAATACTGTCACTGCAGTACAAATACTCCTGTAATACTGTTACTGCAGTACAAATACTCCTGCAGTACAAATACTCCTGTAATACTGTTACTGCAGTACAAATACTCCTGTAATACTGTTACTGTAGTACAAATACTTCTGTAATACTGTTACTATAGTACAAATACTTCTGTAATACTGTTACTGCAGTACAAATACTTCTGTAATACTGTTACTGCAGTACACATACTCCTGTAATACTGTTACTGCAGTACAAATACTCCTGTAATACTGTTACTGCAGTACAAATACTGTTACTGCAGTACAAATACTCCTGTAATACTGTTAAATGCAGTACAAATACTTCTGTAATACTGTTACTGCAGTACAAATACTTCTGTAATACTGTTACTGCAGTACAAATACTCCTGTAATACTGTCACTGCAGTACAAATACTCCTTTAATATGGTTACTGCAGTACAAATACTCCTGCAGTACAAATACTCCTGTAATACTGTTACTGCAGTACAAATACTCCTGTAATACTGTTACTGCAGTACAAATACTCCTGTAGTACAAATACTCCTGTAATACTGTTACTGCAGTACAAATACTCCTGTAATACTGTTACTGCAGTACAAATACTCCTGTAATACTGTTACTGTAGTACAATAATTCTGTAATACTGTTACTGCAGTACAAATACTCATGTAATACTTTTACTGCAGTACAAATACTTCTGTATTACTGTTACTGCAGTACAAATACTCCTGTAATACTGTTACTGCAGTACAAATACTCCTGCAGTACAAATACTCCTGTAATACTGTTACTGCAGTACAAATACTCCTGTAATACTGTTACTGCAGTACAAATACTCCTGTAATACTGTTACTGTAGTACAAATACTTCTGTAATACTGTTACTGCAGTACAAATACTCCTGTAATACTGTTACTGTAGTACAATAATTCTGTAATACTGTTACTGCAGTACAAATACTCATGTAATACTTTTACTGCAGTACAAATACTTCTGTATTACTGTTACTGCAGTACAAATACTCCTGTAATACTGTTACTGCAGTACAAATACTCCTGCAGTACAAATACTCCTGCAATACTGTTACTGCAGTACAAATACTCCTGTAATACTGTTACTGCAGTACAAATACTCCTGTAATACTGTTACTGTAGTACAAATACTTCTGTAATACTGTTACTGCAGTACAAATACTTCTGTAATACTGTTACTGCAGTACAAATACTTCTGTAATACTGTTACTGCAGTACAAACACTTCTGTGATACTGTTACTGCAGTACAAATACTCCTGTAATACTGTTACTCCAGTACAAATACTTCTGTAATACTGTTACTGCAGTACAAATACTGTTACTGTTACTGCAGTACAAATACTCCTGTAATACTGTCACTGCAGTACAAATACTCCTGTAATATGGTTACTGCAGTACAAATACTCCTGCAGTACAAATACTTCTGTAATACTGTTACTGCAGTACAAATACTCCTGTAATACTGTTACTGCAGTACAAATACTCCTGCAGTACAAATACTCCTGTAATACTGTTACTGCAGTACAAATACTCCTGTAATACTGTTACTGCAGTACAAATACTCCTGTAATACTGTTACTGCAGTACAAATACTTCTGTAATACTGTTACTCCAGTACACATACTCCTGTAATACTGTTACTGCAGTACAAATACTCCTGTAATACTGTCACTGCAGTACAAATACTCCTTTAATATGGTTACTGCAGTACAAATACTCCTGCAGTACAAATACTCCTGTAATACTGTTACTGCAGTACAAATACTCCTGTAATACTGTTACTGCAGTACAAATACTCCTGTAGTACAAATACTCCTGTAATACTGTTACTGCAGTACAAATACTCCTGTAATACTGTTACTGCAGTACAAATACTCCTGTAATACTGTTACTGTAGTACAATAATTCTGTAATACTGTTACTGCAGTACAAATACTCATGTAATACTTTTACTGCAGTACAAATACTTCTGTATTACTGTTACTGCAGTACAAATACTCCTGTAATACTGTTACTGCAGTACAAATACTCCTGCAGTACAAATACTCCTGTAATACTGTTACTGCAGTACAAATACTCCTGTAATACTGTTACTGCAGTACAAATACTCCTGTAATACTGTTACTGTAGTACAAATACTTCTGTAATACTGTTACTGCAGTACAAATACTTCTGTAATACTGTTACTGCAGTACAAATACTTCTGTAATACTGTTACTGCAGTACAAACACTTCTGTGATACTGTTACTGCAGTACAAATACTCCTGTAATACTGTTACTCCAGTACAAATACTTCTGTAATACTGTTACTGCAGTACAAATACTGTTACTGTTACTGCAGTACAAATACTCCTGTAATACTGTCACTGCAGTACAAATACTCCTGTAATATGGTTACTGCAGTACAAATACTCCTGCAGTACAAATACTTCTGTAATACTGTTACTGCAGTACAAATACTCCTGTAATACTGTTACTGCAGTACAAATACTCCTGCAGTACAAATACTCCTGTAATACTGTTACTGCAGTACAAATACTCCTGTAATACTGTTACTGCAGTACAAATACTCCTGTAATACTGTTACTGCAGTACAAATACTTCTGTAATACTGTTACTCCAGTACACATACTCCTGTAATACTGTTACTGCAGTACAAATACTCCTATAATACTGTTACTGCAGTACAAATACTGTTACTGCAGTACAAATACTTCTGTAATACTGTTACTGCAGTACGAATACTTCTTTAATACTGTTACTGCAGTACAAATACTCCTGTAATACTGTTACTGCAGTACAATTTTTTCTGTAATACTGTTACTGCAGTAAAAATACTCCTGTAATACTTTTACTGCAGTACAAATACTTCTCTAATACTGTTACTGCAGTACAAATACTCCTGTAATACTGTTACTGCAGTACAAATACTTCTGTAATACTGTTACTGCAGTACAAATACTTCTGTAATACTGTTACTGCAGTACAAATACTTCTGTAATACTGTTACTGCAGTACAAATACTCCTGCAGTACAAATACTCCTGTAATACTGTTACTGCAGTACAAATACTCCTGTAATACTGTTACTGCAGTACAAATACTCCTGTAATACTGTTACTGTAGTACAATAATTCTGTAATACTGTTACTGCAGTACAAATACTTGTGTAATACTGTTACTGCAGTACAAATACTCCTGTAATACTGTTACTGCAGTACAAATACTCCTGCAGTACAAATACTCCTGTAATACTGTTACTGCAGTACAAATACTCCTCTAATACTGTTACTGCAGTACAAATACTCCTGTAATACTGTTACTGTAGTACAAATACTTCTGTAATACTGTTACTGCAGTACAAATACTTCTGTAATACTGTTACTGCAGTACAAATACTTCTGTAATACTGTTACTGCAGTACAAATAATCCTGTAATACTGTTACTGCAGTACAAATACTTCTGTAATACTGTTACTGCAGTACAAATACTTCTGTATTACTGTTACTCCAGTACATATACTCCTGTAATACTGTTACTGCAGTACAAATACTCCTGTAATACTGTTACTCCAGTACACATACTCCTGTAATACTGTTACTGCAGTACAAATACTCCTGTAATACTGTTACTGCTGTACAAATACTGTTACTGCAGTACAAATACTTCTGTAATACTGTTACTGCAGTACAAATACTTCTGTTATACTGTTACTGCAGTACAAATACTCCTGTAATACTTTTACTGCAGTACAAATACTTCTGTAATACTGTTACTGCAGTACAAATACTTCTGTAATACTGTTACTGCAGTACAAATACTCCTGTAATACTGTTACTGCAGTACAAATACTTCTGTAATACTGTTACTGCAGTACAAATACTTCTGTAATACTGTTACTGCAGTACAAATACTTCTGTAATACTGTTACTGTATTACAAATACTTCTGTAATACTGTTACTGCAGTACAAATACTTCTTCAATACTGTTACTGCAGTACAAATACTTCTGTAATACTGTTACTGCAGTACAAATACTCCTGTAATACTGTTACTGCAGTACAAATACTTCTGTAATACTGTTACTGCAGTAAAAATACTCCTGTAATACTTTTACTGCAGTACAAATACTTCTGTAATACTGTTACTGCAGTACAAATACTTCTGTAATACTGTTACTGCAGTACAAATACTTCTGTAATACTGTTACTGCAGTACAAATACTCCTGTAATACTGTTACTGCAGTACAAATACTCCTGTAATACTGTTACTGTAGTACAAATACTTCTGTAATACTGTTACTGTAATACAAATACTCCTGTAATACTGTTACTGCAGTACAAATACTTCTGTAATACTGTTACTGCAGTGCAAATGCTTCTGTAATACTGTTACTGCAGTACAAATACTTTTACTGCAGTACTAATACTCCTGTAATACTGTCACTGCAGTACAAATACTCCTGTAATATGGTTACTGCAGTACAAATACTCCTGCAGTACAAATACTCCTGTAATACTGTTACTGCAGTACAAATACTCCTGTAATACTGTTACTGCAGTACAAATACCCCTGCAGTACAAATACTCCTGTAATATGGTTACTGCAGTACAAATACTCCTGCAGTACAAATACTCCTGTAATACTGTCACTGCAGTACAAATACTCCTGTAATACTGTTACTGCAGTACAAATACTCCTGCAGTACAAATACTCCTGTAATACTGTTACTGCAGTACAAATACTCCTGTAATACTGTTACTGCAGTACAAATACTCCTGTAATACTGTTACTGCAGTACAAATACTCCTGCAGTACAAATACTCCTGTAATACTGTTACTGCAGTACAAATACTCCTGTAATACTGTTACTGCAGTACAAATACTCCTGTAATACTGTTACTGCAGTACAAATACTTCTGTAATACTGTTACTCCAGTACACATACTCCTGTAATACTGTTACTGCAGTACAAATACTCCTATAATACTGTTACTGCAGTACAAATACTGTTACTGCAGTACAAATACTTCTGTAATACTGTTACTGCAGTACGAATACTTCTTTAATACTGTTACTGCAGTACAAATACTCCTGTAATACTGTTACTGCAGTACAATTTTTTCTGTAATACTGTTACTGCAGTAAAAATACTCCTGTAATACTTTTACTGCAGTACAAATACTTCTCTAATACTGTTACTGCAGTACAAATACTCCTGTAATACTGTTACTGCAGTACAAATACTTCTGTAATACTGTTACTGCAGTACAAATACTTCTGTAATACTGTTACTGCAGTACAAATACTCCTGTAATACTGTTACTGCAGTACAATTTTTTCTGTAATACTGTTACTGCAGTAAAAATACTCCTGTAATACTTTTACTGCAGTACAAATACTTCTCTAATACTGTTACTGCAGTACAAATACTCCTGTAATACTGTTACTGCAGTACAAATACTTCTGTAATACTGTTACTGCAGTACAAATACTTCTGTAATACTGTTACTGCAGTACAAATACTTCTGTAATACTGTTACTCCAGTACACATACTCCTGTAATACTGTTACTGCAGTACAAATACTCCTATAATACTGTTACTGCAGTACAAATACTGTTACTGCAGTACAAATACTTCTGTAATACTGTTACTGCAGTACGAATACTTCTTTAATACTGTTACTGCAGTACAAATACTCCTGTAATACTGTTACTGCAGTACAATTTTTTCTGTAATACTGTTACTGCAGTAAAAATACTCCTGTAATACTTTTACTGCAGTACAAATACTTCTCTAATACTGTTACTGCAGTACAAATACTCCTGTAATACTGTTACTGCAGTACAAATACTTCTGTAATACTGTTACTGCAGTACAAATACTTCTGTAATACTGTTACTGCAGTACAAATACTTCTGTAATACTGTTACTGCAGTACAAATACTCCTGCAGTACAAATACTCCTGTAATACTGTTACTGTAGTACAAATACTCCTGTAATACTGTTACTGCAGTACAAATACTCCTGTAATACTGTTACTGTAGTACAATAATTCTGTAATACTGTTACTGCAGTACAAATACTTGTGTAATACTGTTACTGCAGTACAAATACTCCTGTAATACTGTTACTGCAGTACAAATACTCCTGCAGTACAAATACTCCTGTAATACTGTTACTGCAGTACAAATACTCCTCTAATACTGTTACTGCAGTACAAATACTCCTGTAATACTGTTACTGTAGTACAAATACTTCTGTAATACTGTTACTGCAGTACAAATACTTCTGTAATACTGTTACTGCAGTACAAATACTTCTGTAATACTGTTACTGCAGTACAAATAATCCTGTAATACTGTTACTGCAGTACAAATACTTCTGTAATACTGTTACTGCAGTACAAATACTTCTGTATTACTGTTACTCCAGTACATATACTCCTGTAATACTGTTACTGCAGTACAAATACTCCTGTAATACTGTTACTCCAGTACACATACTCCTGTAATACTGTTACTGCAGTACAAATACTCCTGTAATACTGTTACTGCTGTACAAATACTGTTACTGCAGTACAAATACTTCTGTAATACTGTTACTGCAGTACAAATACTTCTGTTATACTGTTACTGCAGTACAAATACTCCTCTAATACTGTTACTGCAGTACAAATACTCCTGTAATACTGTTACTGTAGTACAAATACTTCTGTAATACTGTTACTGCAGTACAAATACTCCTGTAATACTGTTACTGTAGTACAAATACTTCTGTAATACTGTTACTGCAGTACAAATACTTCTGTAATACTGTTACTGCAGTACAAATACTTCTGTAATACTGTTACTGCAGTACAAATAATCCTGTAATACTGTTACTGCAGTACAAATACTTCTGTAATACTGTTACTGCAGTACAAATACTTCTGTATTACTGTTACTCCAGTACATATACTCCTGTAATACTGTTACTGCAGTACAAATACTCCTGTAATACTGTTACTCCAGTACACATACTCCTGTAATACTGTTACTGCAGTACAAATACTCCTGTAATACTGTTACTGCTGTACAAATACTGTTACTGCAGTACAAATACTTCTGTAATACTGTTACTGCAGTACAAATACTTCTGTTATACTGTTACTGCAGTACAAATACTCCTGTAATACTTTTACTGCAGTACAAATACTTCTGTAATACTGTTACTGCAGTACAAATACTTCTGTAATACTGTTACTGCAGTACAAATACTCCTGTAATACTGTTACTGCAGTACAAATACTTCTGTAATACTGTTACTGCAGTACAAATACTTCTGTAATACTGTTACTGCAGTACAAATACTTCTGTAATACTGTTACTGTATTACAAATACTTCTGTAATACTGTTACTGCAGTACAAATACTTCTTCAATACTGTTACTGCAGTACAAATACTTCTGTAATACTGTTACTGCAGTACAAATACTCCTGTAATACTGTTACTGCAGTACAAATACTTCTGTAATACTGTTACTGCAGTAAAAATACTCCTGTAATACTTTTACTGCAGTACAAATACTTCTGTAATACTGTTACTGCAGTACAAATACTTCTGTAATACTGTTACTGCAGTACAAATACTTCTGTAATACTGTTACTGCAGTACAAATACTCCTGTAATACTGTTACTGCAGTACAAATACTCCTGTAATACTGTTACTGTAGTACAAATACTTCTGTAATACTGTTACTGTAATACAAATACTCCTGTAATACTGTTACTGCAGTACAAATACTTCTGTAATACTGTTACTGCAGTGCAAATGCTTCTGTAATACTGTTACTGCAGTACAAATACTTTTACTGCAGTACTAATACTCCTGTAATACTGTCACTGCAGTACAAATACTCCTGTAATATGGTTACTGCAGTACAAATACTCCTGCAGTACAAATACTCCTGTAATACTGTTACTGCAGTACAAATACTCCTGTAATACTGTTACTGCAGTACAAATACCCCTGCAGTACAAATACTCCTGTAATATGGTTACTGCAGTACAAATACTCCTGCAGTACAAATACTCCTGTAATACTGTCACTGCAGTACAAATACTCCTGTAATACTGTTACTGCAGTACAAATACTCCTGCAGTACAAATACTCCTGTAATACTGTTACTGCAGTACAAATACTCCTGTAATACTGTTACTGTAGTACAAATACTTCTGTAATACTGTTACTGTAGTACAAAGACTTCTGTAATACTGTTACTGCAGTACAAATACTTCTGTAATACTGTTACTGCAGTACAAATACTCCTGTAATACTGTTACTATAGTACAAATACTTCTGTAATACTGTTACTGCAGTACAAATACTTCTGTAATACTGTTACTGCAGTAAAATACTCCTGTAATACTGTTACTGCAGTACAAATACTCCTGTAATACTGTTACTGCAGTACAAATACTGTTACTGCAGTACAAATACTCCTGTAATACTGTTAAATGCAGTACAAATACTTCTGTAATACTGTTACTGCAGTACAAATACTTCTGTAATACTGTTACTGCAGTACAAATACTCCTGTAATACTGTCACTGCAGTACAAATACTCCTTTAATATGGTTACTGCAGTACAAATACTCCTGCAGTACAAATACTCCTGTAATACTGTTACTGCAGTACAAATACTCCTGTAATACTGTTACTGCAGTACAAATACTCCTGCAGTACAAATACTCCTGTAATACTGTTACTGCTGTACAAATACTCCTGTAATACTGTTACTGCAGTACAAATACTCCTGTAATACTGTTACTGTATTACAAATACTTCTGTAATACTGTTACTGCAGTACAAATACTTCTGTAATACTGTTACTGCAGTACAAATACTTCTGTAATACTGTTACTGCAGTACAAATACTCCTGTAATACTGTTACTGCAGTACAAATACTTCTGTAATACTGTTACCGCAGTACAAATACTTCTGTAATACTGTTACTGCAGTACACATTCTCCTGTAATACTGTTACTGCAGTACAAATACTCCTGTAATACTGTTACTGCAGTACAAATACTCCTGTAATACTGTTACTGCAGTACAAATACTTCTGTAATACTGTTACTGCAGTACAAATACTTCTGTAATACTGTTACTGCAGTACAAATACTCCTGTAATACTGTTACTGCAGTACAAATACTTCTGTAATACTGTTACTGCAGTAAAAATACTCCTGTAATACTTTTACTGCAGTACAAATACTTCTGTAATACTGTTACTGCAGTACAAATACTTCTGTAATACTGTTACTGCAGTACAAATACTTCTGAAATACTGTTACTGCAGTACAATTACTCCTGTAATACTGTTACTGCAGTACAAATACTCCTGCAGTACAAATACTCATGTAATACTGTTACTGCAGTACAAATACTCCTGTAATACTGTTACTGCAGTACAAATACTCCTGTAATACTGTTACTGTGGTACAATAATTCTGTAATACTTATACTGCAGTACAAATACTCATGTAATACTGTTACAGCAGTACAAATACTTGTGTAATACTGTTACTGCAGTACAAATACTCCTGTAATACTGTTACTGCAGTACAAATACTCCTGCAGTACAAATACTCCTGTAATACTGTTACTGCAGTACAAATACTCCTGTAATACTGTTACTGCAGTACAAATACTCCTGTAATACTGTTACTGTAGTACAAATACTTCTGTAATACTGTTACTGCAGTACAAATACTTCTGTAATACTGTTACTGCAGTACAAATACTTCTGTAATACTGTTACTGCAGTACAAATACTCCTGTAATACTGTTAATGCAGTACAAATACTTCTGTAATACTGTTACTGCAGTACAAATACTTCTGTATTACTGTTACTCCAGTACATATACTCCTGTAATACTGTTACTGCAGTACAAATACTCCTGTAATACTGTTACTCCAGTACACATACTCCTGTAATACTGTTACTGTAGTACAAATACTCCTGTAATACTGTTACTGCAGTACAAATACTGTTACTCCAGTACAAATACTTCTGTAATACTGTTACTGCAATACAAATACTTCTGTAATACTGTTACTGCAGTACAAATACTCCTGTAATACTGTTACTGCAGTACAAATACTTCTGTAATACTGTTACTTCAGTAAAATACTCCTGTAATACTTTTACTGCAGTACAAATACTTCTGTAATACTGTTACTGCAGTACAAATACTCCTGTAATACTGTTACTGCAGTACAAATACTTCTGTAATACTGTTACTGCAGTACAAATACTTCTGTAATACTGTTACTGAAGTACAAATACCTCTGTAATACTGTTACTGCAGTACAAACACTTCTGTAATACTGTTACTGCAGTACAAATACTCCTGTAATACTGTTACTGCAGTACAAATACTTCTGTAATACTGTTACTGCAGTACAAATACTGTTACTGCAGTACAAATACTCCTGTAATACTGTCACTGCAGTACAAATACTCCTGTAATATGGTTACTGCAGTACAAATACTCCTGCAGTACAAATACTCCTGTAATACTGTTACTGCAGTACAAATACTCCTGTAATACTGTTACTGCAGTACAAATACTCCTGCAGTACAAATACTCCTGTAATACAGTTACTGCAGTACAAATACTCCTGTAATACTGTTACTGCAGTACAAATACTCCTGTAATACTGTTACTGCAGTACAAATACTGTTACTCCAGTACAAATACTTCTGTAATACTGTTACTGCAGTACAAATACTTCTGTAATACTGTTACTGCAGTACAAATACTCCTGTAATACTGTTACTGCAGTACAAATACTTCTGTAATACTGTTACTTCAGTAAAATACTCCTGTAATACTTTTACTGCAGTACAAATACTTCTGTAATACTGTTACTGCAGTACAAATACTCCTGTAATACTGTTACTGCAGTACAAATACTTCTGTAATACTGTTACTGCAGTACAAATACTTCTGTAATACTGTTACTGAAGTACAAATACCTCTGTAATACTGTTACTGCAGTACAAACACTTCTGTAATACTGTTACTGCAGTACAAATACTCCTGTAATACTGTTACTGCAGTACAAATACTTCTGTAATACTGTTACTGCAGTACAAATACTGTTACTGCAGTACAAATACTCCTGTAATACTGTCACTGCAGTACAAATACTCCTGTAATATGGTTACTGCAGTACAAATACTCCTGCAGTACAAATACTCCTGTAATACTGTTACTGCAGTACAAATACTCCTGTAATACTGTTACTGCAGTACAAATACTCCTGCAGTACAAATACTCCTGTAATACAGTTACTGCAGTACAAATACTCCTGTAATACTGTTACTGCAGTACAAATACTCCTGTAATACTGTTACTGTAGTACAAATACTTCTGTAATACTGTTACTGCAGTACAAATACTTCTGTAATACTGTTACTGCAGTACAAATACTTCTGTAATACTGTTACTGCAGTACAAATACTCATGTAATACTGTTACTGCAGTAAAAATACTTCTGTAATACTGTTAAGGCAGTACAAATACTTCTGTAATACTGTTACTGCAGTACAAATACTCCTGTAATACTGTTACTGCAGTAAAAATACTTCTGTAATACTGTTAAGGCAGTACAAATACTTCTGTAATACTGTTACTGCAGTACAAATACTTCTGTAATACTGTTACTGTATTACAAATACTTCTGTAATACTGTTACTGCAGTACAAATACTTCTTCAATACTGTTACTGCAGTACAAATACTTCTGTAATACTGTTACTGCAGTACAAATACTCCTGTAATACTGTTACTGCAGTACAAATACTGTTACTGCAGTACAAATACTCCTGTAATACTGTTAAATGCAGTACAAATACTTCTGTAATACTGTTACTGCAGTACAAATACTTCTGTAATACTGTTACTGCAGTACAAATACTCCTGTAATACTGTCACTGCAGTACAAATACTCCTTTAATATGGTTACTGCAGTACAAATACTCCTGCAGTACAAATACTCCTGTAATACTGTTACTGCAGTACAAATACTCCTGTAATACTGTTACTGCAGTACAAATACTCCTGCAGTACAAATACTCCTGTAATACTGTTACTGCTGTACAAATACTCCTGTAATACTGTTACTGCAGTACAAATACTCCTGTAATACTGTTACTGTATTACAAATACTTCTGTAATACTGTTACTGCAGTACAAATACTTCTGTAATACTGTTACTGCAGTACAAATACTTCTGTAATACTGTTACTGCAGTACAAATACTCCTGTAATACTGTTACTGCAGTACAAATACTCCTGTAATACTGTTACTGCAGTACAAATACTCCTGCAGTACAAATACTCCTGTAATACAGTTACTGCAGTACAAATACTCCTGCAGTACAAATACTCCTGTAATACTGTTACTGCAGTACAAATACTCCTGTAATACTGTTACTGCAGTACAAATACTCCTGCAGTACAAATACTCCTGTAATACAGTTACTGCAGTACAAATACTCCTGTAATACTGTTACTGCAGTACAAATACTCCTGTAATACTGTTACTGTAGTACAAATACTTCTGTAATACTGTTACTGCAGTACAAATACTTCTGTAATACTGTTACTGCAGTACAAATACTTCTGTAATACTGTTACTGCAGTACAAATACTCCTGTAATACTGTTACTGCAGTAAAAATACTTCTGTAATACTGTTAAGGCAGTACAAATACTTCTGTAATACTGTTACTGCAGTACAAATACTCCTGTAATACTGTTACTGCAGTAAAAATACTTCTGTAATACTGTTAAGGCAGTACAAATACTTCTGTAATACTGTTACTGCAGTACAAATACTTCTGTAATACTGTTACTGTATTACAAATACATCTGTAATACTGTTACTGCAGTACAAATACTTCTTCAATACTGTTACTGCAGTACAAATACTTCTGTAATACTGTTACTGCAGTACAAATACTCCTGTAATACTGTTACTGCAGTACAAATACTTCTGTAATACTGTTACTGCAGTAAAAATACTCCTGTAATACTTTTACTGCAGTACAAATACTTCTGTAATACTGTTACTGCAGTACAAATACTTCTGTAATACTGTTACTGCAGTACAAATACTTCTGTAATACTGTTACTGCAGTACAAACACTTCTGAAATACTGTTACTGCAGTACAAATACTCCTGTAATACTGTTACTGCAGTACAAATACTCCTGCAGTACAAATACTCCTGAAATACTGTTACTGCAGTACAAATACTCCTGTAATACTGTTACTGCAGTACAAATACTCATGTAATACTGTTACTGTAGTACAAATACTTCTGTAATACTGTTACTGCAGTACAAATACTCCTGTAATACTGTCACTGCAGTACAAATACTCCTTTAATATGGTTACTGCAGTACAAATACTCCTGCAGTACAAATACTCCTGTAATACTGTTACTGCAGTACAAATACTCCTGTAATACTGTTACTGCAGTACAAATACTCCTGCAGTACAAATACTCCTGTAATACTGTTACTGCTGTACAAATACTCCTGTAATACTGTTACTGCAGTACAAATACTCCTGTAATACTGTTACTGTATTACAAATACTTCTGTAATACTGTTACTGCAGTACAAATACTTCTGTAATACTGTTACTGCAGTACAAATACTTCTGTAATACTGTTACTGCAGTACAAATACTCCTGTAATACTGTTACTGCAGTACAAATACTTCTGTAATACTGTTACTGCAGTACAAATACTTCTGTAATACTGTTACTGCAGTACACATTCTCCTGTAATACTGTTACTGCAGTACAAATACTCCTGTAATACAGTTACTGCAGTACAAATACTCCTGCAGTACAAATACTCCTGTAATACTGTTACTGCAGTACAAATACTCCTGTAATACTGTTACTGCAGTACAAATACTCCTGCAGTACAAATACTCCTGTAATACAGTTACTGCAGTACAAATATTCCTGTAATACTGTTACTGCAGTACAAATACTCCTGTAATACTGTTACTGTAGTACAAATACTTCTGTAATACTGTTACTGCAGTACAAATACTTCTGTAATACTGTTACTGCAGTACAAATACTTCTGTAATACTGTTACTGCAGTACAAATACTCCTGTAATACTGTTACTGCAGTAAAAATACTTCTGTAATACTGTTAAGGCAGTACAAATACTTCTGTAATACTGTTACTGCAGTACAAATACTCCTGTAATACTGTTACTGCAGTAAAAATACTTCTGTAATACTGTTAAGGCAGTACAAATACTTCTGTAATACTGTTACTGCAGTACAAATACTTCTGTAATACTGTTACTGTATTACAAATACTTCTGTAATACTGTTACTGCAGTACAAATACTTCTTCAATACTGTTACTGCAGTACAAATACTTCTGTAATACTGTTACTGCAGTACAAATACTCCTGTAATACTGTTACTGCAGTACAAATACTTCTGTAATACTGTTACTGCAGTAAAAATACTCCTGTAATACTTTTACTGCAGTACAAATACTTCTGTAATACTGTTACTGCAGTACAAATACTTCTGTAATACTGTTACTGCAGTACAAATACTTCTGTAATACTGTTACTGCAGTACAAACACTTCTGAAATACTGTTACTGCAGTACAAATACTCCTGTAATACTGTTACTGCAGTACAAATACTCCTGCAGTACAAATACTCCTGAAATACTGTTACTGCAGTACAAATACTCCTGTAATACTGTTACTGCAGTACAAATACTCCTGTAATACTGTTACTGTAGTACAAATACTTCTGTAATACTGTTACTGCAGTACAAATACTCCTGTAATACTGTCACTGCAGTACAAATACTCCTTTAATATGGTTACTGCAGTAAAAATACTCCTGCAGTACAAATACTCCTGTAATACTGTTACTGCAGTACAAATACTCCTGTAATACTGTTACTGCAGTACAAATACTCCTGCAGTACAAATACTCCTGCAGTACAAATACTCCTGTAATACTGTTACTGCTGTACAAATACTCCTGTAATACTGTTACTGCAGTACAAATACTCCTGTAATACTGTTACTGTATTACAAATACTTCTGTAATACTGTTACTGCAGTACAAATACTTCTTCAATACTTTTACTGCAGTACAAATACTTCTGTAATACTGTTACTGCAGTACAAATACTCCTGTAATACTGTTACTGCAGTAAAAATACTTCTGTAATACTGTTAAGGCAGTACAAATACTTCTGTAATACTGTTACTGCAGTACAAATACTCCTGTAATACTGTTACTGCAGTAAAAATACTTCTGTAATACTGTTACTGCAGTACAAATACTTCTGTAATACTGTTACTGCAGTACAAATACTCCTGTAATACTGTTACTGCAGTAAAAATACTTCTGTAATACTGTTAAGGCAGTACAAATACTTCTGTAATACTGTTACTGCAGTACAAATACTCCTGTAATACTGTTACTGCAGTAAAAATACTTCTGTAATACTGTTAAGGCAGTACAAATACTTCTGTAATACTGTTACTGCAGTACAAATACTTCTGTAATACTGTTAAGGCAGTACAAATACTTCTGTAATACTGTTACTGCAGTACAAATACTTCTGTAATACTGTTACTGCAGTACAAATACTCCTGTAATACTGTTACTGCAGTACAAATACTCCTGCAGTACAAATACTCCTGTAATACAGTTACTGCAGTACAAATACTCCTGCAGTACAAATACTCCTGTAATACTGTTACTGCAGTACAAATACTCCTGTAATACTGTTACTCCAGTACATATACTCCTGTAATACTGTTACTGCAGTACACATACTCCTGTAATACTGTTACTCCAGTACAAATACTCCTGCAGTACAAATACTCCTGTAATACAGTTACTGCAGTACAAATACTCCTGCAGTACAAATACTCCTGTAATACTGTTACTGCAGTACAAATACTTCTGTATTACTGTTACTCCAGTACATATACTCCTGTAATACTGTTACTGCAGTACACATACTCCTGTAATACTGTTACTCCAGTACACATACTCCTGTAATACTGTTACTGCAGTACAAATACTCCTGTAATACTGTTACTGCAGTACAAATACTGTTACTCCAGTACAAATACTTCTGTAATACTGTTACTGCAGTACAAATACTTCTGTAATACTGTTACTGCAGTACAAATACTCCTGTAATACTGTTACTGCAGTACAAATACTTCTGTAATACTGTTACTTCAGTAAAATACTCCTGTAATACTTTTACTGCAGTACAAATACTTCTGTAATACTGTTACTGCAGTACAAATACTCCTGTAATACTGTTACTGCAGTACAAATACTTCTGTAATACTGTTACTGCAGTACAAATACTTCTGTAATACTGTTACTGAAGTACAAATACCTCTGTAATACTGTTACTGCAGTACAAACACTTCTGTAATACTGTTACTGCAGTACAAATACTCCTGTAATACTGTTACTGCAGTACAAATACTTCTGTAATACTGTTACTGCAGTACAAATACTGTTACTGCAGTACAAATACTCCTGTAATATGGTTACTGCAGTACAAATACTCCTGCAGTACAAATACTCCTGTAATACTGTTACTGCAGTACAAATACTCCTGTAATACTGTTACTGCAGTACAAATACTCCTGCAGTACAAATACTCCTGTAATACAGTTACTGCAGTACAAATACTCCTGTAATACTGTCACTGCAGTACAAATACTCCTGTAATACTGTTACTGTAGTACAAATACTTCTGTAATACTGTTACTGCAGTACAAATACTTCTGTAATACTGTTACTGCAGTACAAATACTTCTGTAATACTGTTACTGCAGTACAAATACTCCTGTAATACTGTTACTGCAGTAAAAATACTTCTGTAATACTGTTAAGGCAGTACAAATACTTCTGTAATACTGTTACTGCAGTACAAATACTCCTGTAATACTGTTACTGCAGTAAAAATACTTCTGTAATACTGTTAAGGCAGTACAAATACTTCTGTAATACTGTTACTGCAGTACAAATACTTCTGTAATACTGTTACTGTATTACAAATACTTCTGTAATACTGTTACTGCAGTACAAATACTTCTTCAATACTGTTACTGCAGTACAAATACTTCTGTAATACTGTTACTGCAGTACAAATACTCCTGTAATACTGTTACTGCAGTACAAATACTTCTGTAATACTGTTACTGCAGTAAAAATACTCCTGTAATACTTTTACTGCAGTACAAATACTTCTGTAATACTGTTACTGCAGTACAAATACTTCTGTAATACTGTTACTGCAGTAAAAATACTCCTGTAATACTTTTACTGCAGTACAAATACTTCTGTAATACTGTTACGGCAGTACAAATACTTCTGTAATACTGTTACTGCAGTACAAATACTTCTGTAATACTGTTACTGCAGTACAAACACTTCTGAAATACTGTTACTGCAGTACAAATACTCCTGTAATACTGTTACTGCAGTACAAATACTCCTGCAGTACAAATACTCCTGAAATACTGTTACTGCAGTACAAATACTCCTGTAATACTGTTACTGCAGTACAAATACTTCTGTAATACTGTTACTGCAGTACAAATACTTCTGTATTACTGTTACTCCAGTACATATACTCCTGTAATACTGTTACTGCAGTACACATACTCCTGTAATACTGTTACTCCAGTACACATACTCCTGTAATACTGTTACTGCAGTACAAATACTCCTGTAATACTGTTACTGCAGTACAAATACTGTTACTCCAGTACAAATACTTCTGTAATACTGTTACTGCAGTACAAATACTTCTGTAATACTGTTACTGCAGTACAAATACTCCTGTAATACTGTTACTGCAGTACAAATACTTCTGTAATACTGTTACTTCAGTAAAATACTCCTGTAATACTTTTACTGCAGTACAAATACTTCTGTAATACTGTTACTGCAGTACAAATACTCCTGTAATACTGTTACTGCAGTACAAATACTTCTGTAATACTGTTACTGCAGTACAAATACTTCTGTAATACTGTTACTGAAGTACAAATACCTCTGTAATACTGTTACTGCAGTACAAACACTTCTGTAATACTGTTACTGCAGTACAAATACTCCTGTAATACTGTTACTGCAGTACAAATACTTCTGTAATACTGTTACTGCAGTACAAATACTGTTACTGCAGTACAAATACTCCTGTAATATGGTTACTGCAGTACAAATACTCCTGCAGTACAAATACTCCTGTAATACTGTTACTGCAGTACAAATACTCCTGTAATACTGTTACTGCAGTACAAATACTCCTGCAGTACAAATACTCCTGTAATACAGTTACTGCAGTACAAATACTCCTGCAGTACAAATACTCCTGTAATACTGTTACTGCAGTACAAATACTCCTGTAATACTGTTACTGCAGTACAAATACTCCTGCAGTACAAATACTCCTGTAATACAGTTACTGCAGTACAAATACTCCTGTAATACTGTCACTGCAGTACAAATACTCCTGTAATACTGTTACTGTAGTACAAATACTTCTGTAATACTGTTACTGCAGTACAAATACTTCTGTAATACTGTTACTGCAGTACAAATACTTCTGTAATACTGTTACTGCAGTACAAATACTCCTGTAATACTGTTACTGCAGTAAAAATACTTCTGTAATACTGTTAAGGCAGTACAAATACTTCTGTAATACTGTTACTGCAGTACAAATACTCCTGTAATACTGTTACTGCAGTAAAAATACTTCTGTAATACTGTTAAGGCAGTACAAATACTTCTGTAATACTGTTACTGCAGTACAAATACTTCTGTAATACTGTTACTGTATTACAAATACTTCTGTAATACTGTTACTGCAGTACAAATACTTCTTCAATACTGTTACTGCAGTACAAATACTTCTGTAATACTGTTACTGCAGTACAAATACTCCTGTAATACTGTTACTGCAGTACAAATACTTCTGTAATACTGTTACTGCAGTAAAAATACTCCTGTAATACTTTTACTGCAGTACAAATACTTCTGTAATACTGTTACTGCAGTACAAATACTTCTGTAATACTGTTACTGCAGTACAAATACTGTTACTGCAGTACAAATACTCCTGTAATATGGTTACTGCAGTACAAATACTCCTGCAGTACAAATACTCCTGTAATACTGTTACTGCAGTACAAATACTCCTGTAATACTGTTACTGCAGTACAAATACTCCTGCAGTACAAATACTCCTGTAATACAGTTACTGCAGTACAAATACTCCTGCAGTACAAATACTCCTGTAATACTGTTACTGCAGTACAAATACTCCTGTAATACTGTTACTGCAGTACAAATACTCCTGCAGTACAAATACTCCTGTAATACAGTTACTGCAGTACAAATACTCCTGTAATACTGTCACTGCAGTACAAATACTCCTGTAATACTGTTACTGTAGTACAAATACGTCTGTAATACTGTTACTGCAGTACAAATACTTCTGTAATACTGTTACTGCAGTACAAATACTTCTGTAATACTGTTACTGCAGTACAAATACTCCTGTAATACTGTTACTGCAGTAAAAATACTTCTGTAATACTGTTAAGGCAGTACAAATACTTCTGTAATACTGTTACTGCAGTACAAATACTCCTGTAATACTGTTACTGCAGTAAAAATACTTCTGTAATACTGTTAAGGCAGTACAAATACTTCTGTAATACTGTTACTGCAGTACAAATACTTCTGTAATACTGTTACTGTATTACAAATACTTCTGTAATACTGTTACTGCAGTACAAATACTTCTTCAATACTGTTACTGCAGTACAAATACTTCTGTAATACTGTTACTGCAGTACAAATACTCCTGTAATACTGTTACTGCAGTACAAATACTTCTGTAATACTGTTACTGCAGTAAAAATACTCCTGTAATACTTTTACTGCAGTACAAATACTTCTGTAATACTGTTACTGCAGTACAAATACTTCTGTAATACTGTTACTGCAGTACAAATACTTCTGTAATACTGTTACTGCAGTACAAACACTTCTGAAATACTGTTACTGCAGTACAAATACTCCTGTAATACTGTTACTGCAGTACAAATACTCCTGCAGTACAAATACTCCTGAAATACTGTTACTGCAGTACAAATACTCCTGTAATACTGTTACTGCAGTACAAATACTCATGTAATACTGTTACTGTAGTACAAATACTTCTGTAATACTGTTACTGCAGTACAAATACTCCTGTAATACTGTCACTGCAGTACAAATACTCCTTTAATATGGTTACTGCAGTACAAATACTCCTGCAGTACAAATACTCCTGTAATACTGTTACTGCAGTACAAATACTCCTGTAATACTGTTACTGCAGTACAAATACTCCTGCAGTACAAATACTCCTGTAATACTGTTACTGCTGTACAAATACTCCTGTAATACTGTTACTGCAGTACAAATACTCCTGTAATACTGTTACTGTATTACAAATACTTCTGTAATACTGTTACTGCAGTACAAATACTTCTGTAATACTGTTACTGCAGTACAAATACTTCTGTAATACTGTTACTGCAGTACAAATACTCCTGTAATACTGTTACTGCAGTACAAATACTTCTGTAATACTGTTACTGCAGTACAAATACTTCTGTAATACTGTTACTGCAGTACACATTCTCCTGTAATACTGTTACTGCAGTACAAATACTCCTGTAATACAGTTACTGCAGTACAAATACTCCTGCAGTACAAATACTCCTGTAATACTGTTACTGCAGTACAAATACTCCTGTAATACTGTTACTGCAGTACAAATACTCCTGCAGTACAAATACTCCTGTAATACAGTTACTGCAGTACAAATACTCCTGTAATACTGTTACTGCAGTACAAATACTCCTGTAATACTGTTACTGTAGTACAAATACTTCTGTAATACTGTTACTGCAGTACAAATACTTCTGTAATACTGTTACTGCAGTACAAATACTTCTGTAATACTGTTACTGCAGTACAAATACTCCTGTAATACTGTTACTGCAGTAAAAATACTTCTGTAATACTGTTAAGGCAGTACAAATACTTCTGTAATACTGTTACTGCAGTACAAATACTCCTGTAATACTGTTACTGCAGTAAAAATACTTCTGTAATACTGTTAAGGCAGTACAAATACTTCTGTAATACTGTTACTGCAGTACAAATACTTCTGTAATACTGTTACTGTATTACAAATACTTCTGTAATACTGTTACTGCAGTACAAATACTTCTTCAATACTGTTACTGCAGTACAAATACTTCTGTAATACTGTTACTGCAGTACAAATACTCCTGTAATACTGTTACTGCAGTACAAATACTTCTGTAATACTGTTACTGCAGTAAAAATACTCCTGTAATACTTTTACTGCAGTACAAATACTTCTGTAATACTGTTACTGCAGTACAAATACTTCTGTAATACTGTTACTGCAGTACAAATACTTCTGTAATACTGTTACTGCAGTACAAACACTTCTGAAATACTGTTACTGCAGTACAAATACTCCTGTAATACTGTTACTGCAGTACAAATACTCCTGCAGTACAAATACTCCTGAAATACTGTTACTGCAGTACAAATACTCCTGTAATACTGTTACTGCAGTACAAATACTCCTGTAATACTGTTACTGTAGTACAAATACTTCTGTAATACTGTTACTGCAGTACAAATACTCCTGTAATACTGTCACTGCAGTACAAATACTCCTTTAATATGGTTACTGCAGTAAAAATACTCCTGCAGTACAAATACTCCTGTAATACTGTTACTGCAGTACAAATACTCCTGTAATACTGTTACTGCAGTACAAATACTCCTGCAGTACAAATACTCCTGCAGTACAAATACTCCTGTAATACTGTTACTGCTGTACAAATACTCCTGTAATACTGTTACTGCAGTACAAATACTCCTGTAATACTGTTACTGTATTACAAATACTTCTGTAATACTGTTACTGCAGTACAAATACTTCTGTAATACTGTTACTGCAGTACAAATACTTCTGTAATACTGTTACTGCAGTACAAATACTCCTGTAATACTGTTACTGCAGTACAAATACTTCTGTAATACTGTTACTGCAGTACAAATACTTCTGTAATACTGTTACTGCAGTACACATTCTCCTGTAATACTGTTACTGCAGTACAAATACTCCTGTAATACTGTTACTGCAGTACAAATACTGTTACTGCAGTACAAATACTCCTGTAATACTGTTAAATGCAGTACAAATACTTCTGTAATACTGTTACTGCAGTACAAATACTTCTGTAATACTGTTACTGCAGTACAAATACTTCTGTAATACTGTTACTGCAGTACAAATACTCCTGTAATACTGTTACTGCAGTACAAATACTTCTGTAATACTGTTACTGCAGTAAAAATACTCCTGTAATACTTTTACTGCAGTACAAATACTTCTGTAATACTGTTACTGCAGTACAAATACTTCTGTAATACTGTTACTGCAGTACAAATACTTCTGAAATACTGTTACTGCAGTACAATTACTCCTGTAATACTGTTACTGCAGTACAAATACTCCTGCAGTACAAATACTCATGTAATGCTGTTACTGCAGTACAAATACTCCTGTAATACTGTTACTGCAGTACAAATACTCCTGTAATACTGTTACTGTGGTACAATAATTCTGTAATACTTATACTGCAGTACAAATACTCATGTAATACTGTTACAGCAGTACAAATACTTGTGTAATACTGTTACTGCAGTACAAATACTCCTGTAATACTGTTACTGCAGTACAAATACTCCTGCAGTACAAATACTCCTGTAATACTGTTACTGCAGTACAAATACTCCTGTAATACTGTTACTGCAGTACAAATACTTCTGTAATACTGTTACTGCAGTACAAATACTCCTGTAATACTGTTACTGCAGTACAAATACTTCTGTAATACTGTTACTGCAGTACAAATACTTCTGTAATACTGTTACTGAAGTACAAATACCTCTGTAATACTGTTACTGCAGTACAAATACTTCTGTAATACTGTTACTGAAGTACAAATACTCCTGTAATACTGTTACTGCAGTACAAACACTTCTGTAATACTGTTACTGCAGTACAAATACTCCTGTAATACTGTTACTGCAGTACAAATACTTCTGTAATACTGTTACTGCAGTACAAATACTGTTACTGCAGTACAAATACTCCTGTAATATGGTTACTGCAGTACAAATACTCCTGCAGTACAAATACTCCTGTAATACTGTTACTGCAGTACAAATACTCCTGTAATACTGTTACTGCAGTACAAATACTCCTGCAGTACAAATACTCCTGTAATACAGTTACTGCAGTACAAATACTCCTGTAATACTGTTACTGCAGTACAAATACTCCTGTAATACTGTTACTGTAGTACAAATACTTCTGTAATACTGTTACTGCAGTACAAATACTTCTGTAATACTGTTACTGCAGTACAAATACTTCTGTAATACTGTTACTGCAGTACAAATACTCCTGTAATACTGTTACTGCAGTAAAAATACTTCTGTAATACTGTTAAGGCAGTACAAATACTCATGTAATACTGTTACAGCAGTACAAATACTTGTGTAATACTGTTACTGCAGTACAAATACTCCTGTAATACTGTTACTGCAGTACAAATACTCCTGCAGTACAAATACTCCTGTAATACTGTTACTGCAGTACAAATACTCCTGTAATACTGTTACTGCAGTACAAATACTCCTGTAATACTGTTACTGTAGTACAAATACTTCTGTAATACTGTTACTGCAGTACAAATACTTCTGTAATACTGTTACTGCAGTACAAATACTTCTGTAATACTGTTACTGCAGTACAAATACTCCTGTAATACTGTTAATGCAGTACAAATACTTCTGTAATACTGTTACTGCAGTACAAATACTTCTGTATTACTGTTACTCCAGTACATATACTCCTGTAATACTGTTACTGCAGTACAAATACTCCTGTAATACTGTTACTCCAGTACACATACTCCTGTAATACTGTTACTGTAGTACAAATACTCCTGTAATACTGTTACTGCAGTACAAATACTGTTACTCCAGTACAAATACTTCTGTAATACTGTTACTGCAATACAAATACTTCTGTAATACTGTTACTGCAGTACAAATACTCCTGTAATACTGTTACTGCAGTACAAATACTTCTGTAATACTGTTACTTCAGTAAAATACTCCTGTAATACTTTTACTGCAGTACAAATACTTCTGTAATACTGTTACTGCAGTACAAATACTCCTGTAATACTGTTACTGCAGTACAAATACTTCTGTAATACTGTTACTGCAGTACAAATACTTCTGTAATACTGTTACTGAAGTACAAATACCTCTGTAATACTGTTACTGCAGTACAAACACTTCTGTAATACTGTTACTGCAGTACAAATACTCCTGTAATACTGTTACTGCAGTACAAATACTTCTGTAATACTGTTACTGCAGTACAAATACTGTTACTGCAGTACAAATACTCCTGTAATACTGTCACTGCAGTACAATACTCCTGTAATATGGTTACTGCAGTACAAATACTCCTGCAGTACAAATACTCCTGTAATACTGTTACTGCAGTACAAATACTCCTGTAATACTGTTACTGCAGTACAAATACTCCTGCAGTACAAATACTCCTGTAATACAGTTACTGCAGTACAAATACTCCTGTAATACTGTTACTGCAGTACAAATACTCCTGTAATACTGTTACTGCAGTACAAATACTGTTACTCCAGTACAAATACTTCTGTAATACTGTTACTGCAGTACAAATACTTCTGTAATACTGTTACTGCAGTACAAATACTCCTGTAATACTGTTACTGCAGTACAAATACTTCTGTAATACTGTTACTTCAGTAAAATACTCCTGTAATACTTTTACTGCAGTACAAATACTTCTGTAATACTGTTACTGCAGTACAAATACTCCTGTAATACTGTTACTGCAGTACAAATACTTCTGTAATACTGTTACTGCAGTACAAATACTTCTGTAATACTGTTACTGAAGTACAAATACCTCTGTAATACTGTTACTGCAGTACAAACACTTCTGTAATACTGTTACTGCAGTACAAATACTCCTGTAATACTGTTACTGCAGTACAAATACTTCTGTAATACTGTTACTGCAGTACAAATACTGTTACTGCAGTACAAATACTCCTGTAATACTGTCACTGCAGTACAAATACTCCTGTAATATGGTTACTGCAGTACAAATACTCCTGCAGTACAAATACTCCTGTAATACTGTTACTGCAGCACAAATACTCCTGTAATACTGTTACTGCAGTACAAATACTCCTGCAGTACAAATACTCCTGTAATACAGTTACTGCAGTACAAATACTCCTGTAATACTGTTACTGCAGTACAAATACTCCTGTAATACTGTTACTGTAGTACAAATACTTCTGTAATACTGTTACTGCAGTACAAATACTTCTGTAATACTGTTACTGCAGTACAAATACTTCTGTAATACTGTTACTGCAGTACAAATACTCATGTAATACTGTTACTGCAGTAAAAATACTTCTGTAATACTGTTAAGGCAGTACAAATACTTCTGTAATACTGTTACTGCAGTACAAATACTCCTGTAATACTGTTACTGCAGTAAAAATACTTCTGTAATACTGTTAAGGCAGTACAAATACTTCTGTAATACTGTTACTGCAGTACAAATACTTCTGTAATACTGTTACTGTATTACAAATACTTCTGTAATACTGTTACTGCAGTACAAATACTTCTTCAATACTGTTACTGCAGTACAAATACTTCTGTAATACTGTTACTGCAGTACAAATACTCCTGTAATACTGTTACTGCAGTAAAAATACTTCTGTAATACTGTTAAGGCAGTACAAATACTTCTGTAATACTGTTACTGCAGTACAAATACTCCTGTAATACTGTTACTGCAGTAAAAATACTTCTGTAATACTGTTACTGCAGTACAAATACTTCTGTAATACTGTTACTGCAGTACAAATACTCCTGTAATACTGTTACTGCAGTAAAAATACTTCTGTAATACTGTTAAGGCAGTACAAATACTTCTGTAATACTGTTACTGCAGTACAAATACTCCTGTAATACTGTTACTGCAGTAAAAATACTTCTGTAATACTGTTAAGGCAGTACAAATACTTCTGTAATACTGTTACTGCAGTACAAATACTCCTGTAATACTGTTACTGCAGTACAAATACTTCTGTAATACTGTTACTGCAGTACAAATACTTCTGTAATACTGTTACTGAAGTACAAATACCTCTGTAATACTGTTACTGCAGTACAAACACTTCTGTAATACTGTTACTGCTGTACAAATACTCCTGTAATACTGTTACTGCAGTACAAATACTTCTGTAATACTGTTACTGCAGTACAAATACTGTTACTGCAGTACAAATACTCCTGTAATACTGTCACTGCAGTACAAATACTCCTGTAATATGGTTACTGCAGTACAAATACTCCTGCAGTACAAATACTCCTGTAATACTGTTACTGCAGTAAAAATACTCCTGTAATACTGTTACTGCAGTACAAATACTCCTGCAGTACAAATACTCCTGTAATACAGTTACTGCAGTACAAATACTCCTGTAATACTGTTACTGCAGTACAAATACTCCTGTAATACTGTTACTGTAGTACAAATACTTCTGTAATACTGTTACTGCAGTACAAATACTTCTGTAATACTGTTACTGCAGTACAAATACTTCTGTAATACTGTTACTGCAGTACAAATACTCATGTAATACTGTTACTGCAGTAAAAATACTTCTGTAATACTGTTAAGGCAGTACAAATACTTCTGTAATACTGTTACTGCAGTACAAATACTCCTGTAATACTGTTACTGCAGTAAAAATACTTCTGTAATACTGTTAAGGCAGTACAAATACTTCTGTAATACTGTTACTGCAGTACAAATACTTCTGTAATACTGTTACTGTATTACAAATACTTCTGTAATACTGTTACTGCAGTACAAATACTTCTTCAATACTGTTACTGCAGTACAAATACTTCTGTAATACTGTTACTGCAGTACAAATACTCCTGTAATACTGTTACTGCAGTAAAAATACTTCTGTAATACTGTTAAGGCAGTACAAATACTTCTGTAATACTGTTACTGCAGTACAAATACTCCTGTAATACTGTTACTGCAGTAAAAATACTTCTGTAATACTGTTACTGCAGTACAAATACTTCTGTAATACTGTTACTGCAGTACAAATACTCCTGTAATACTGTTACTGCAGTAAAAATACTTCTGTAATACTGTTAAGGCAGTACAAATACTTCTGTAATACTGTTACTGCAGTACAAATACTCCTGTAATACTGTTACTGCAGTAAAAATACTTCTGTAATACTGTTAAGGCAGTACAAATACTTCTGTAATACTGTTACTGCAGTACAAATACTTCTGTAATACTGTTAAGGCAGTACAAATACTTCTGTAATACTGTTACTGCAGTACAAATACTTCTGTAATACTGTTACTGTATTACAAATACTTCTGTAATACTGTTACTGCAGTACAAATACTTCTTCAATACTGTTACTGCAGTACAAATACTTCTGTAATACTGTTACTGCAGTACAAATACTCCTGTAATACTGTTACTGCAGTAAAAATACTTCTGTAATACTGTTAAGGCAGTACAAATACTTCTGTAATACTGTTACTGCAGTACAAATACTCCTGTAATACTGTTACTGCAGTAAAAATACTTCTGTAATACTGTTAAGGCAGTACAAATACTTCTGTAATACTGTTACTGCAGTACAAATACTTCTGTAATACTGTTACTGTATTACAAATACTTCTGTAATACTGTTACTGCAGTACAAATACTTCTTCAATACTGTTACTGCAGTACAAATACTTCTGTAATACTGTTACTGCAGTACAAATACTCCTGTAATACTGTTACTGCAGTACAAATACTTCTGTAATACTGTTACTGCAGTAAAAATACTCCTGTAATACTTTTACTGCAGTACAAATACTTCTGTAATACTGTTACGGCAGTACAAATACTTCTGTAATACTGTTACTGCAGTACAAATACTTCTGTAATACTGTTACTGCAGTACAAACACTTCTGAAATACTGTTACTGCAGTACAAATACTCCTGTAATACTGTTACTGCAGTACAAATACTCCTGCAGTACAAATACTCCTGAAATACTGTTACTGCAGTACAAATACTCCTGTAATACTGTTACTGCAGTACAAATACTTCTGTAATACTGTTACTGCAGTACAAATACTTCTGTATTACTGTTACTCCAGTACATATACTTCTGTAATACTGTTACTGCAGTACACATACTCCTGTAATACTGTTACTCCAGTACACATACTCCTGTAATACTGTTACTGCAGTACAAATACTCCTGTAATACTGTTACTGCAGTACAAATACTGTTACTCCAGTACAAATACTTCTGTAATACTGTTACTGCAGTACAAATACTTCTGTAATACTGTTACTGCAGTACAAATACTCCTGTAATACTGTTACTGCAGTACAAATACTTCTGTAATACTGTTACTTCAGTAAAATACTCCTGTAATACTTTTACTGCAGTACAAATACTTCTGTAATACTGTTACTGCAGTACAAATACTCCTGTAATACTGTTACTGCAGTACAAATACTTCTGTAATACTGTTACTGCAGTACAAATACTTCTGTAATACTGTTACTGAAGTACAAATACCTCTGTAATACTGTTACTGCAGTACAAACACTTCTGTAATACTGTTACTGCAGTACAAATACTCCTGTAATACTGTTACTGCAGTACAAATACTTCTGTAATACTGTTACTGCAGTACAAATACTGTTACTGCAGTACAAATACTCCTGTAATATGGTTACTGCAGTACAAATACTCCTGCAGTACAAATACTCCTGTAACACTGTTACTGCAGTACAAATACTCCTGTAATACTGTTACTGCAGTACAAATACTCCTGCAGTACATATACTCCTGTAATACAGTTACTGCAGTACAAATACTCCTGCAGTACAAATACTCCTGTAATACTGTTACTGCAGTACAAATACTCCTGTAATACTGTTACTGCAGTACAAATACTCCTGCAGTACAAATACTCCTGTAATACAGTTACTGCAGTACAAATACTCCTGTAATACTGTTACTGCAGTACAAATACTCCTGTAATACTGTTACTGTAGTACAAATACTTCTGTAATACTGTTACTGCAGTACAAATACTTCTGTAATACTGTTACTGCAGTACAAATACTTCTGTAATACTGTTACTGCAGTACAAATACTCCTGTAATACTGTTACTGCAGTAAAAATACTTCTGTAATACTGTTAAGGCAGTACAAATACTTCTGTAATACTGTTACTGCAGTACAAATACTCCTGTAATACTGTTACTGCAGTAAAAATACTTCTGTAATACTGTTAAGGCAGTACAAATACTTCTGTAATACTGTTACTGCAGTACAAATACTTCTGTAATACTGTTACTGTATTACAAATACTTCTGTAATACTGTTACTGCAGTACAAATACTTCTTCAATACTGTTACTGCAGTACAAATACTTCTGTAATACTGTTACTGCAGTACAAATACTCCTGTAATACTGTTACTGCAGTACAAATACTTCTGTAATACTGTTACTGCAGTAAAAATACTCCTGTAATACTTTTACTGCAGTACAAATACTTCTGTAATACTGTTACTGCAGTACAAATACTTCTGTAATACTGTTACTGCAGTACAAATACTTCTGTAATACTGTTACTGCAGTACAAACACTTCTGAAATACTGTTACTGCAGTACAAATACTCCTGTAATACTGTTACTGCAGTACAAATACTCCTGCAGTACAAATACTCCTGAAATACTGTTACTGCAGTACAAATACTCCTGTAATACTGTTACTGCAGTACAAATACTCATGTAATACTGTTACTGTAGTACAAATACTTCTGTAATACTGTTACTGCAGTACAAATACTCCTGTAATACTGTCACTGCAGTACAAATACTCCTTTAATATGGTTACTGCAGTACAAATACTCCTGCAGTACAAATACTCCTGTAATACTGTTACTGCAGTACAAATACTCCTGTAATACTGTTACTGCAGTACAAATACTCCTGCAGTACAAATACTCCTGTAATACTGTTACTGCTGTACAAATACTCCTGTAATACTGTTACTGCAGTACAAATACTCCTGTAATACTGTTACTGTATTACAAATACTTCTGTAATACTGTTACTGCAGTACAAATACTTCTGTAATACTGTTACTGCAGTACAAATACTTCTGTAATACTGTTACTGCAGTACAAATACTCCTGTAATACTGTTACTGCAGTACAAATACTTCTGTAATACTGTTACTGCAGTACAAATACTTCTGTAATACTGTTACTGCAGTACACATTCTCCTGTAATACTGTTACTGCAGTACAAATACTCCTGTAATACAGTTACTGCAGTACAAATACTCCTGCAGTACAAATACTCCTGTAATACTGTTACTGCAGTACAAATACTCCTGTAATACTGTTACTGCAGTACAAATACTCCTGCAGTACAAATACTCCTGTAATACAGTTACTGCAGTACAAATATTCCTGTAATACTGTTACTGCAGTACAAATACTCCTGTAATACTGTTACTGTAGTACAAATACTTCTGTAATACTGTTACTGCAGTACAAATACTTCTGTAATACTGTTACTGCAGTACAAATACTTCTGTAATACTGTTACTGCAGTACAAATACTCCTGTAATACTGTTACTGCAGTAAAAATACTTCTGTAATACTGTTAAGGCAGTACAAATACTTCTGTAATACTGTTACTGCAGTACAAATACTCCTGTAATACTGTTACTGCAGTAAAAATACTTCTGTAATACTGTTAAGGCAGTACAAATACTTCTGTAATACTGTTACTGCAGTACAAATACTTCTGTAATACTGTTACTGTATTACAAATACTTCTGTAATACTGTTACTGCAGTACAAATACTTCTTCAATACTGTTACTGCAGTACAAATACTTCTGTAATACTGTTACTGCAGTACAAATACTCCTGTAATACTGTTACTGCAGTACAAATACTTCTGTAATACTGTTACTGCAGTAAAAATACTCCTGTAATACTTTTACTGCAGTACAAATACTTCTGTAATACTGTTACTGCAGTACAAATACTTCTGTAATACTGTTACTGCAGTACAAATACTTCTGTAATACTGTTACTGCAGTACAAACACTTCTGAAATACTGTTACTGCAGTACAAATACTCCTGTAATACTGTTACTGCAGTACAAATACTCCTGCAGTACAAATACTCCTGAAATACTGTTACTGCAGTACAAATACTCCTGTAATACTGTTACTGCAGTACAAATACTCCTGTAATACTGTTACTGTAGTACAAATACTTCTGTAATACTGTTACTGCAGTACAAATACTCCTGTAATACTGTCACTGCAGTACAAATACTCCTTTAATATGGTTACTGCAGTAAAAATACTCCTGCAGTACAAATACTCCTGTAATACTGTTACTGCAGTACAAATACTCCTGTAATACTGTTACTGCAGTACAAATACTCCTGCAGTACAAATACTCCTGCAGTACAAATACTCCTGTAATACTGTTACTGCTGTACAAATACTCCTGTAATACTGTTACTGCAGTACAAATACTCCTGTAATACTGTTACTGTATTACAAATACTTCTGTAATACTGTTACTGCAGTACAAATACTTCTTCAATACTTTTACTGCAGTACAAATACTTCTGTAATACTGTTACTGCAGTACAAATACTCCTGTAATACTGTTACTGCAGTAAAAATACTTCTGTAATACTGTTAAGGCAGTACAAATACTTCTGTAATACTGTTACTGCAGTACAAATACTCCTGTAATACTGTTACTGCAGTAAAAATACTTCTGTAATACTGTTACTGCAGTACAAATACTTCTGTAATACTGTTACTGCAGTACAAATACTCCTGTAATACTGTTACTGCAGTAAAAATACTTCTGTAATACTGTTAAGGCAGTACAAATACTTCTGTAATACTGTTACTGCAGTACAAATACTCCTGTAATACTGTTACTGCAGTAAAAATACTTCTGTAATACTGTTAAGGCAGTACAAATACTTCTGTAATACTGTTACTGCAGTACAAATACTTCTGTAATACTGTTAAGGCAGTACAAATACTTCTGTAATACTGTTACTGCAGTACAAATACTTCTGTAATACTGTTACTGCAGTACAAATACTCCTGTAATACTGTTACTGCAGTACAAATACTCCTGCAGTACAAATACTCCTGTAATACAGTTACTGCAGTACAAATACTCCTGCAGTACAAATACTCCTGTAATACTGTTACTGCAGTACAAATACTCCTGTAATACTGTTACTCCAGTACATATACTCCTGTAATACTGTTACTGCAGTACACATACTCCTGTAATACTGTTACTCCAGTACAAATACTCCTGCAGTACAAATACTCCTGTAATACAGTTACTGCAGTACAAATACTCCTGCAGTACAAATACTCCTGTAATACTGTTACTGCAGTACAAATACTTCTGTATTACTGTTACTCCAGTACATATACTCCTGTAATACTGTTACTGCAGTACACATACTCCTGTAATACTGTTACTCCAGTACACATACTCCTGTAATACTGTTACTGCAGTACAAATACTCCTGTAATACTGTTACTGCAGTACAAATACTGTTACTCCAGTACAAATACTTCTGTAATACTGTTACTGCAGTACAAATACTTCTGTAATACTGTTACTGCAGTACAAATACTCCTGTAATACTGTTACTGCAGTACAAATACTTCTGTAATACTGTTACTGCAGTACAAATACTTCTGTAATACTGTTACTGCAGTACAAATACTCCTGTAATACTGTTACTGCAGTACAAATACTTCTGTAATACTGTTACTTCAGTAAAATACTCCTGTAATACTTTTACTGCAGTACAAATACTTCTGTAATACTGTTACTGCAGTACAAATACTCCTGTAATACTGTTACTGCAGTACAAATACTTCTGTAATACTGTTACTGCAGTACAAATACTTCTGTAATACTGTTACTGAAGTACAAATACCTCTGTAATACTGTTACTGCAGTACAAACACTTCTGTAATACTGTTACTGCAGTACAAATACTCCTGTAATACTGTTACTGCAGTACAAATACTTCTGTAATACTGTTACTGCAGTACAAATACTGTTACTGCAGTACAAATACTCCTGTAATATGGTTACTGCAGTACAAATACTCCTGCAGTACAAATACTCCTGTAATACTGTTACTGCAGTACAAATACTCCTGTAATACTGTTACTGCAGTACAAATACTCCTGCAGTACAAATACTCCTGTAATACAGTTACTGCAGTACAAATACTCCTGTAATACTGTCACTGCAGTACAAATACTCCTGTAATACTGTTACTGTAGTACAAATACTTCTGTAATACTGTTACTGCAGTACAAATACTTCTGTAATACTGTTACTGCAGTACAAATACTTCTGTAATACTGTTACTGCAGTACAAATACTCCTGTAATACTGTTACTGCAGTAAAAATACTTCTGTAATACTGTTAAGGCAGTACAAATACTTCTGTAATACTGTTACTGCAGTACAAATACTCCTGTAATACTGTTACTGCAGTAAAAATACTTCTGTAATACTGTTAAGGCAGTACAAATACTTCTGTAATACTGTTACTGCAGTACAAATACTTCTGTAATACTGTTACTGTATTACAAATACTTCTGTAATACTGTTACTGCAGTACAAATACTTCTTCAATACTGTTACTGCAGTACAAATACTTCTGTAATACTGTTACTGCAGTACAAATACTCCTGTAATACTGTTACTGCAGTACAAATACTTCTGTAATACTGTTACTGCAGTAAAAATACTCCTGTAATACTTTTACTGCAGTACAAATACTTCTGTAATACTGTTACTGCAGTACAAATACTTCTGTAATACTGTTACTGCAGTAAAAATACTCCTGTAATACTTTTACTGCAGTACAAATACTTCTGTAATACTGTTACGGCAGTACAAATACTTCTGTAATACTGTTACTGCAGTACAAATACTTCTGTAATACTGTTACTGCAGTACAAACACTTCTGAAATACTGTTACTGCAGTACAAATACTCCTGTAATACTGTTACTGCAGTACAAATACTCCTGCAGTACAAATACTCCTGAAATACTGTTACTGCAGTACAAATACTCCTGTAATACTGTTACTGCAGTACAAATACTTCTGTAATACTGTTACTGCAGTACAAATACTTCTGTATTACTGTTACTCCAGTACATATACTCCTGTAATACTGTTACTGCAGTACACATACTCCTGTAATACTGTTACTCCAGTACACATACTCCTGTAATACTGTTACTGCAGTACAAATACTCCTGTAATACTGTTACTGCAGTACAAATACTGTTACTCCAGTACAAATACTTCTGTAATACTGTTACTGCAGTACAAATACTTCTGTAATACTGTTACTGCAGTACAAATACTCCTGTAATACTGTTACTGCAGTACAAATACTTCTGTAATACTGTTACTTCAGTAAAATACTCCTGTAATACTTTTACTGCAGTACAAATACTTCTGTAATACTGTTACTGCAGTACAAATACTCCTGTAATACTGTTACTGCAGTACAAATACTTCTGTAATACTGTTACTGCAGTACAAATACTTCTGTAATACTGTTACTGAAGTACAAATACCTCTGTAATACTGTTACTGCAGTACAAACACTTCTGTAATACTGTTACTGCAGTACAAATACTCCTGTAATACTGTTACTGCAGTACAAATACTTCTGTAATACTGTTACTGCAGTACAAATACTGTTACTGCAGTACAAATACTCCTGTAATATGGTTACTGCAGTACAAATACTCCTGCAGTACAAATACTCCTGTAATACTGTTACTGCAGTACAAATACTCCTGTAATACTGTTACTGCAGTACAAATACTCCTGCAGTACAAATACTCCTGTAATACAGTTACTGCAGTACAAATACTCCTGCAGTACAAATACTCCTGTAATACTGTTACTGCAGTACAAATACTCCTGTAATACTGTTACTGCAGTACAAATACTCCTGCAGTACAAATACTCCTGTAATACAGTTACTGCAGTACAAATACTCCTGTAATACTGTCACTGCAGTACAAATACTCCTGTAATACTGTTACTGTAGTACAAATACTTCTGTAATACTGTTACTGCAGTACAAATACTTCTGTAATACTGTTACTGCAGTACAAATACTTCTGTAATACTGTTACTGCAGTACAAATACTCCTGTAATACTGTTACTGCAGTAAAAATACTTCTGTAATACTGTTAAGGCAGTACAAATACTTCTGTAATACTGTTACTGCAGTACAAATACTCCTGTAATACTGTTACTGCAGTAAAAATACTTCTGTAATACTGTTAAGGCAGTACAAATACTTCTGTAATACTGTTACTGCAGTACAAATACTTCTGTAATACTGTTACTGTATTACAAATACTTCTGTAATACTGTTACTGCAGTACAAATACTTCTTCAATACTGTTACTGCAGTACAAATACTTCTGTAATACTGTTACTGCAGTACAAATACTCCTGTAATACTGTTACTGCAGTACAAATACTTCTGTAATACTGTTACTGCAGTAAAAATACTCCTGTAATACTTTTACTGCAGTACAAATACTTCTGTAATACTGTTACTGCAGTACAAATACTTCTGTAATACTGTTACTGCAGTACAAATACTGTTACTGCAGTACAAATACTCCTGTAATATGGTTACTGCAGTACAAATACTCCTGCAGTACAAATACTCCTGTAATACTGTTACTGCAGTACAAATACTCCTGTAATACTGTTACTGCAGTACAAATACTCCTGCAGTACAAATACTCCTGTAATACAGTTACTGCAGTACAAATACTCCTGCAGTACAAATACTCCTGTAATACTGTTACTGCAGTACAAATACTCCTGTAATACTGTTACTGCAGTACAAATACTCCTGCAGTACAAATACTCCTGTAATACAGTTACTGCAGTACAAATACTCCTGTAATACTGTCACTGCAGTACAAATACTCCTGTAATACTGTTACTGTAGTACAAATACTTCTGTAATACTGTTACTGCAGTACAAATACTTCTGTAATACTGTTACTGCAGTACAAATACTTCTGTAATACTGTTACTGCAGTACAAATACTCCTGTAATACTGTTACTGCAGTAAAAATACTTCTGTAATACTGTTAAGGCAGTACAAATACTTCTGTAATACTGTTACTGCAGTACAAATACTCCTGTAATACTGTTACTGCAGTAAAAATACTTCTGTAATACTGTTAAGGCAGTACAAATACTTCTGTAATACTGTTACTGCAGTACAAATACTTCTGTAATACTGTTACTGTATTACAAATACTTCTGTAATACTGTTACTGCAGTACAAATACTTCTTCAATACTGTTACTGCAGTACAAATACTTCTGTAATACTGTTACTGCAGTACAAATACTCCTGTAATACTGTTACTGCAGTACAAATACTTCTGTAATACTGTTACTGCAGTAAAAATACTCCTGTAATACTTTTACTGCAGTACAAATACTTCTGTAATACTGTTACTGCAGTACAAATACTTCTGTAATACTGTTACTGCAGTACAAATACTTCTGTAATACTGTTACTGCAGTACAAACACTTCTGAAATACTGTTACTGCAGTACAAATACTCCTGTAATACTGTTACTGCAGTACAAATACTCCTGCAGTACAAATACTCCTGAAATACTGTTACTGCAGTACAAATACTCCTGTAATACTGTTACTGCAGTACAAATACTCATGTAATACTGTTACTGTAGTACAAATACTTCTGTAATACTGTTACTGCAGTACAAATACTCCTGTAATACTGTCACTGCAGTACAAATACTCCTTTAATATGGTTACTGCAGTACAAATACTCCTGCAGTACAAATACTCCTGTAATACTGTTACTGCAGTACAAATACTCCTGTAATACTGTTACTGCAGTACAAATACTCCTGCAGTACAAATACTCCTGTAATACTGTTACTGCTGTACAAATACTCCTGTAATACTGTTACTGCAGTACAAATACTCCTGTAATACTGTTACTGTATTACAAATACTTCTGTAATACTGTTACTGCAGTACAAATACTTCTGTAATACTGTTACTGCAGTACAAATACTTCTGTAATACTGTTACTGCAGTACAAATACTCCTGTAATACTGTTACTGCAGTACAAATACTTCTGTAATACTGTTACTGCAGTACAAATACTTCTGTAATACTGTTACTGCAGTACACATTCTCCTGTAATACTGTTACTGCAGTACAAATACTCCTGTAATACAGTTACTGCAGTACAAATACTCCTGCAGTACAAATACTCCTGTAATACTGTTACTGCAGTACAAATACTCCTGTAATACTGTTACTGCAGTACAAATACTTCTGTAATACTGTTAAGGCAGTACAAATACTTCTGTAATACTGTTACTGCAGTACAAATACTCCTGTAATACTGTTACTGCAGTAAAAATACTTCTGTAATACTGTTAAGGCAGTACAAATACTTCTGTAATACTGTTACTGCAGTACAAATACTTCTGTAATACTGTTACTGTATTACAAATACTTCTGTAATACTGTTACTGCAGTACAAATACTTCTTCAATACTGTTACTGCAGTACAAATACTTCTGTAATACTGTTACTGCAGTACAAATACTCCTGTAATACTGTTACTGCAGTACAAATACTTCTGTAATACTGTTACTGCAGTAAAAATACTCCTGTAATACTTTTACTGCAGTACAAATACTTCTGTAATACTGTTACTGCAGTACAAATACTTCTGTAATACTGTTACTGCAGTACAAATACTTCTGTAATACTGTTACTGCAGTACAAACACTTCTGAAATACTGTTACTGCAGTACAAATACTCCTGTAATACTGTTACTGCAGTACAAATACTCCTGCAGTACAAATACTCCTGAAATACTGTTACTGCAGTACAAATACTCCTGTAATACTGTTACTGCAGTACAAATACTCATGTAATACTGTTACTGTAGTACAAATACTTCTGTAATACTGTTACTGCAGTACAAATACTCCTGTAATACTGTCACTGCAGTACAAATACTCCTTTAATATGGTTACTGCAGTACAAATACTCCTGCAGTACAAATACTCCTGTAATACTGTTACTGCAGTACAAATACTCCTGTAATACTGTTACTGCAGTACAAATACTCCTGCAGTACAAATACTCCTGTAATACTGTTACTGCTGTACAAATACTCCTGTAATACTGTTACTGCAGTACAAATACTCCTGTAATACTGTTACTGTATTACAAATACTTCTGTAATACTGTTACTGCAGTACAAATACTTCTGTAATACTGTTACTGCAGTACAAATACTTCTGTAATACTGTTACTGCAGTACAAATACTCCTGTAATACTGTTACTGCAGTACAAATACTTCTGTAATACTGTTACTGCAGTACAAATACTTCTGTAATACTGTTACTGCAGTACACATTCTCCTGTAATACTGTTACTGCAGTACAAATACTCCTGTAATACAGTTACTGCAGTACAAATACTCCTGCAGTACAAATACTCCTGTAATACTGTTACTGCAGTACAAATACTCCTGTAATACTGTTACTGCAGTACAAATACTTCTGTAATACTGTTACTGCAGTAAAAATACTCCTGTAATACTTTTACTGCAGTACAAATACTTCTGTAATACTGTTACTGCAGTACAAATACTTCTGTAATACTGTTACTGCAGTACAAATACTGTTACTGCAGTACAAATACTCCTGTAATATGGTTACTGCAGTACAAATACTCCTGCAGTACAAATACTCCTGTAATACTGTTACTGCAGTACAAATACTCCTGTAATACTGTTACTGCAGTACAAATACTCCTGCAGTACAAATACTCCTGTAATACAGTTACTGCAGTACAAATACTCCTGCAGTACAAATACTCCTGTAATACTGTTACTGCAGTACAAATACTCCTGTAATACTGTTACTGCAGTACAAATACTCCTGCAGTACAAATACTCCTGTAATACAGTTACTGCAGTACAAATACTCCTGTAATACTGTCACTGCAGTACAAATACTCCTGTAATACTGTTACTGCAGTACAAATACTTCTGTAATACTGTTACTGCAGTACAAATACTGTTACTGCAGTACAAATACTCCTGTAATATGGTTACTGCAGTACAAATACTCCTGCAGTACAAATACTCCTGTAATACTGTTACTGCAGTACAAATACTCCTGTAATACTGTTACTGCAGTACAAATACTCCTGCAGTACAAATACTCCTGTAATACAGTTACTGCAGTACAAATACTCCTGCAGTACAAATACTCCTGTAATACTGTTACTGCAGTACAAATACTCCTGTAATACTGTTACTGCAGTACAAATACTCCTGCAGTACAAATACTCCTGTAATACAGTTACTGCAGTACAAATACTCCTGTAATACTGTCACTGCAGTACAAATACTCCTGTAATACTGTTACTGTAGTACAAATACTTCTGTAATACTGTTACTGCAGTACAAATACTTCTGTAATACTGTTACTGCAGTACAAATACTTCTGTAATACTGTTACTGCAGTACAAATACTCCTGTAATACTGTTACTGCAGTAAAAATACTTCTGTAATACTGTTAAGGCAGTACAAATACTTCTGTAATACTGTTACTGCAGTACAAATACTCCTGTAATACTGTTACTGCAGTAAAAATACTTCTGTAATACTGTTAAGGCAGTACAAATACTTCTGTAATACTGTTACTGCAGTACAAATACTTCTGTAATACTGTTACTGTATTACAAATACTTCTGTAATACTGTTACTGCAGTACAAATACTTCTTCAATACTGTTACTGCAGTACAAATACTTCTGTAATACTGTTACTGCAGTACAAATACTCCTGTAATACTGTTACTGCAGTACAAATACTTCTGTAATACTGTTACTGCAGTAAAAATACTCCTGTAATACTTTTACTGCAGTACAAATACTTCTGTAATACTGTTACTGCAGTACAAATACTTCTGTAATACTGTTACTGCAGTACAAATACTGTTACTGCAGTACAAATACTCCTGTAATATGGTTACTGCAGTACAAATACTCCTGCAGTACAAATACTCCTGTAATACTGTTACTGCAGTACAAATACTCCTGTAATACTGTTACTGCAGTACAAATACTCCTGCAGTACAAATACTCCTGTAATACAGTTACTGCAGTACAAATACTCCTGCAGTACAAATACTCCTGTAATACTGTTACTGCAGTACAAATACTCCTGTAATACTGTTACTGCAGTACAAATACTCCTGCAGTACAAATACTCCTGTAATACAGTTACTGCAGTACAAATACTCCTGTAATACTGTCACTGCAGTACAAATACTCCTGTAATACTGTTACTGCAGTACAAATACTTCTGTAATACTGTTACTGCAGTACAAATACTGTTACTGCAGTACAAATACTCCTGTAATATGGTTACTGCAGTACAAATACTCCTGCAGTACAAATACTCCTGTAATACTGTTACTGCAGTACAAATACTCCTGTAATACTGTTACTGCAGTACAAATACTCCTGCAGTACAAATACTCCTGTAATACAGTTACTGCAGTACAAATACTCCTGCAGTACAAATACTCCTGTAATACTGTTACTGCAGTACAAATACTCCTGTAATACTGTTACTGCAGTACAAATACTCCTGCAGTACAAATACTCCTGTAATACAGTTACTGCAGTACAAATACTCCTGTAATACTGTCACTGCAGTACAAATACTCCTGTAATACTGTTACTGTAGTACAAATACTTCTGTAATACTGTTACTGCAGTACAAATACTTCTGTAATACTGTTACTGCAGTACAAATACTTCTGTAATACTGTTACTGCAGTACAAATACTCCTGTAATACTGTTACTGCAGTAAAAATACTTCTGTAATACTGTTAAGGCAGTACAAATACTTCTGTAATACTGTTACTGCAGTACAAATACTCCTGTAATACTGTTACTGCAGTAAAAATACTTCTGTAATACTGTTAAGGCAGTACAAATACTTCTGTAATACTGTTACTGCAGTACAAATACTTCTGTAATACTGTTACTGTATTACAAATACTTCTGTAATACTGTTACTGCAGTACAAATACTTCTTCAATACTGTTACTGCAGTACAAATACTTCTGTAATACTGTTACTGCAGTACAAATACTCCTGTAATACTGTTACTGCAGTACAAATACTTCTGTAATACTGTTACTGCAGTAAAAATACTCCTGTAATACTTTTACTGCAGTACAAATACTTCTGTAATACTGTTACTGCAGTACAAATACTTCTGTAATACTGTTACTGCAGTACAAATACTGTTACTGCAGTACAAATACTCCTGTAATATGGTTACTGCAGTACAAATACTCCTGCAGTACAAATACTCCTGTAATACTGTTACTGCAGTACAAATACTCCTGTAATACTGTTACTGCAGTACAAATACTCCTGCAGTACAAATACTCCTGTAATACAGTTACTGCAGTACAAATACTCCTGCAGTACAAATACTCCTGTAATACTGTTACTGCAGTACAAATACTCCTGTAATACTGTTACTGCAGTACAAATACTCCTGCAGTACAAATACTCCTGTAATACAGTTACTGCAGTACAAATACTCCTGTAATACTGTCACTGCAGTACAAATACTCCTGTAATACTGTTACTGTAGTACAAATACTTCTGTAATACTGTTACTGCAGTACAAATACTTCTGTAATACTGTTACTGCAGTACAAATACTTCTGTAATACTGTTACTGCAGTACAAATACTCCTGTAATACTGTTACTGCAGTAAAAATACTTCTGTAATACTGTTAAGGCAGTACAAATACTTCTGTAATACTGTTACTGCAGTACAAATACTCCTGTAATACTGTTACTGCAGTAAAAATACTTCTGTAATACTGTTAAGGCAGTACAAATACTTCTGTAATACTGTTACTGCAGTACAAATACTTCTGTAATACTGTTACTGTATTACAAATACTTCTGTAATACTGTTACTGCAGTACAAATACTTCTTCAATACTGTTACTGCAGTACAAATACTTCTGTAATACTGTTACTGCAGTACAAATACTCCTGTAATACTGTTACTGCAGTACAAATACTTCTGTAATACTGTTACTGCAGTAAAAATACTCCTGTAATACTTTTACTGCAGTACAAATACTTCTGTAATACTGTTACTGCAGTACAAATACTTCTGTAATACTGTTACTGCAGTACAAATACTTCTGTAATACTGTTACTGCAGTACAAACACTTCTGAAATACTGTTACTGCAGTACAAATACTCCTGTAATACTGTTACTGCAGTACAAATACTCCTGCAGTACAAATACTCCTGAAATACTGTTACTGCAGTACAAATACTCCTGTAATACTGTTACTGCAGTACAAATACTCATGTAATACTGTTACTGTAGTACAAATACTTCTGTAATACTGTTACTGCAGTACAAATACTCCTGTAATACTGTCACTGCAGTACAAATACTCCTTTAATATGGTTACTGCAGTACAAATACTCCTGCAGTACAAATACTCCTGTAATACTGTTACTGCAGTACAAATACTCCTGTAATACTGTTACTGCAGTACAAATACTCCTGCAGTACAAATACTCCTGTAATACTGTTACTGCTGTACAAATACTCCTGTAATACTGTTACTGCAGTACAAATACTCCTGTAATACTGTTACTGTATTACAAATACTTCTGTAATACTGTTACTGCAGTACAAATACTTCTGTAATACTGTTACTGCAGTACAAATACTTCTGTAATACTGTTACTGCAGTACAAATACTCCTGTAATACTGTTACTGCAGTACAAATACTTCTGTAATACTGTTACTGCAGTACAAATACTTCTGTAATACTGTTACTGCAGTACACATTCTCCTGTAATACTGTTACTGCAGTACAAATACTCCTGTAATACAGTTACTGCAGTACAAATACTCCTGCAGTACAAATACTCCTGTAATACTGTTACTGCAGTACAAATACTCCTGTAATACTGTTACTGCAGTACAAATACTCCTGCAGTACAAATACTCCTGTAATACAGTTACTGCAGTACAAATACTCCTGTAATACTGTTACTGCAGTACAAATACTCCTGTAATACTGTTACTGTAGTACAAATACTTCTGTAATACTGTTACTGCAGTACAAATACTTCTGTAATACTGTTACTGCAGTACAAATACTTCTGTAATACTGTTACTGCAGTACAAATACTCCTGTAATACTGTTACTGCAGTAAAAATACTTCTGTAATACTGTTAAGGCAGTACAAATACTTCTGTAATACTGTTACTGCAGTACAAATACTCCTGTAATACTGTTACTGCAGTAAAAATACTTCTGTAATACTGTTAAGGCAGTACAAATACTTCTGTAATACTGTTACTGCAGTACAAATACTTCTGTAATACTGTTACTGTATTACAAATACTTCTGTAATACTGTTACTGCAGTACAAATACTTCTTCAATACTGTTACTGCAGTACAAATACTTCTGTAATACTGTTACTGCAGTACAAATACTCCTGTAATACTGTTACTGCAGTACAAATACTTCTGTAATACTGTTACTGCAGTAAAAATACTCCTGTAATACTTTTACTGCAGTACAAATACTTCTGTAATACTGTTACTGCAGTACAAATACTTCTGTAATACTGTTACTGCAGTACAAATACTTCTGTAATACTGTTACTGCAGTACAAACACTTCTGAAATACTGTTACTGCAGTACAAATACTCCTGTAATACTGTTACTGCAGTACAAATACTCCTGCAGTACAAATACTCCTGAAATACTGTTACTGCAGTACAAATACTCCTGTAATACTGTTACTGCAGTACAAATACTCCTCTAATACTGTTACTGTAGTACAAATACTTCTGTAATACTGTTACTGCAGTACAAATACTCCTGTAATACTGTCACTGCAGTACAAATACTCCTTTAATATGGTTACTGCAGTAAAAATACTCCTGCAGTACAAATACTCCTGTAATACTGTTACTGCAGTACAAATACTCCTGTAATACTGTTACTGCAGTACAAATACTCCTGCAGTACAAATACTCCTGCAGTACAAATACTCCTGTAATACTGTTACTGCTGTACAAATACTCCTGTAATACTGTTACTGCAGTACAAATACTCCTGTAATACTGTTACTGTATTACAAATACTTCTGTAATACTGTTACTGCAGTACAAATACTTCTGTAATACTGTTACTGCAGTACAAATACTTCTGTAATACTGTTACTGCAGTACAAATACTCCTGTAATACTGTTACTGCAGTACAAATACTTCTGTAATACTGTTACTGCAGTACAAATACTTCTGTAATACTGTTACTGCAGTACACATTCTCCTGTAATACTGTTACTGCAGTACAAATACTCCTGTAATACTGTTAAATGCAGTACAAATACTTCTGTAATACTGTTACTGCAGTACAAATACTTCTGTAATACTGTTACTGCAGTACAAATACTTCTGTAATACTGTTACTGCAGTACAAATACTCCTGTAATACTGTTACTGCAGTACAAATACTTCTGTAATACTGTTACTGCAGTAAAAATACTCCTGTAATACTTTTACTGCAGTACAAATACTTCTGTAATACTGTTACTGCAGTACAAATACTTCTGTAATACTGTTACTGCAGTACAAATACTTCTGAAATACTGTTACTGCAGTACAATTACTCCTGTAATACTGTTACTGCAGTACAAATACTCCTGCAGTACAAATACTCATGTAATGCTGTTACTGCAGTACAAATACTCCTGTAATACTGTTACTGCAGTACAAATACTCCTGTAATACTGTTACTGTGGTACAATAATTCTGTAATACTTATACTGCAGTACAAATACTCATGTAATACTGTTACAGCAGTACAAATACTTGTGTAATACTGTTACTGCAGTACAAATACTCCTGTAATACTGTTACTGCAGTACAAATACTCCTGCAGTACAAATACTCCTGTAATACTGTTACTGCAGTACAAATACTCCTGTAATACTGTTACTGCAGTACAAATACTTCTGTAATACTGTTACTGCAGTACAAATACTCCTGTAATACTGTTACTGCAGTACAAATACTTCTGTAATACTGTTACTGCAGTACAAATACTTCTGTAATACTGTTACTGAAGTACAAATACCTCTGTAATACTGTTACTGCAGTACAAATACTTCTGTAATACTGTTACTGAAGTACAAATACTCCTGTAATACTGTTACTGCAGTACAAACACTTCTGTAATACTGTTACTGCAGTACAAATACTCCTGTAATACTGTTACTGCAGTACAAATACTTCTGTAATACTGTTACTGCAGTACAAATACTGTTACTGCAGTACAAATACTCCTGTAATATGGTTACTGCAGTACAAATACTCCTGCAGTACAAATACTCCTGTAATACTGTTACTGCAGTACAAATACTCCTGTAATACTGTTACTGCAGTACAAATACTCCTGCAGTACAAATACTCCTGTAATACAGTTACTGCAGTACAAATACTCCTGTAATACTGTTACTGCAGTACAAATACTCCTGTAATACTGTTACTGTAGTACAAATACTTCTGTAATACTGTTACTGCAGTACAAATACTTCTGTAATACTGTTACTGCAGTACAAATACTTCTGTAATACTGTTACTGCAGTACAAATACTCCTGTAATACTGTTACTGCAGTAAAAATACTTCTGTAATACTGTTAAGGCAGTACAAATACTTCTGTAATACTGTTACTGCAGTACAAATACTCCTGTAATACTGTTACTGCAGTAAAAATACTTCTGTAATACTGTTAAGGCAGTACAAATACTTCTGTAATACTGTTACTGCAGTACAAATACTTCTGTAATACTGTTACTGTATTACAAATACTTCTGTAATACTGTTACTGCAGTACAAATACTTCTTCAATACTGTTACTGCAGTACAAATACTCCTGAAATACTGTTACTGCAGTACAAATACTCCTGTAATACTGTTAAATGCAGTACAAATACTTCTGTAATACTGTTACTGCAGTACAAATACTTCTGTAATACTGTTACTGCAGTACAAATACTTCTGTAATACTGTTACTGCAGTACAAATACTCCTGTAATACTGTTACTGCAGTACAAATACTTCTGTAATACTGTTACTGCAGTACAAATACTTCTGTAATACTGTTACTGCAGTACAAATACTCCTGTAATACTGTTACTGCAGTACAAATACTTCTGTAATACTGTTACTGCAGTAAAAATACTCCTGTAATACTTTTACTGCAGTACAAATACTTCTGTAATACTGTTACTGCAGTACAAATACTTCTGTAATACTGTTACTGCAGTACAAATACTTCTGAAATACTGTTACTGCAGTACAATTACTCCTGTAATACTGTTACTGCAGTACAAATACTCCTGCAGTACAAATACTCATGTAATGCTGTTACTGCAGTACAAATACTCCTGTAATACTGTTACTGCAGTACAAATACTCCTGTAATACTGTTACTGTGGTACAATAATTCTGTAATACTTATACTGCAGTACAAATACTCATGTAATACTGTTACAGCAGTACAAATACTTGTGTAATACTGTTACTGCAGTACAAATACTCCTGTAATACTGTTACTGCAGTACAAATACTCCTGCAGTACAAATACTCCTGTAATACTGTTACTGCAGTACAAATACTCCTGTAATACTGTTACTGCAGTACAAATACTTCTGTAATACTGTTACTGCAGTACAAATACTCCTGTAATACTGTTACTGCAGTACAAATACTTCTGTAATACTGTTACTGCAGTACAAATACTTCTGTAATACTGTTACTGAAGTACAAATACCTCTGTAATACTGTTACTGCAGTACAAATACTTCTGTAATACTGTTACTGAAGTACAAATACTCCTGTAATACTGTTACTGCAGTACAAACACTTCTGTAATACTGTTACTGCAGTACAAATACTCCTGTAATACTGTTACTGCAGTACAAATACTTCTGTAATACTGTTACTGCAGTACAAATACTGTTACTGCAGTACAAATACTCCTGTAATATGGTTACTGCAGTACAAATACTCCTGCAGTACAAATACTCCTGTAATACTGTTACTGCAGTACAAATACTCCTGTAATACTGTTACTGCAGTACAAATACTCCTGCAGTACAAATACTCCTGTAATACAGTTACTGCAGTACAAATACTCCTGTAATACTGTTACTGCAGTACAAATACTCCTGTAATACTGTTACTGTAGTACAAATACTTCTGTAATACTGTTACTGCAGTACAAATACTTCTGTAATACTGTTACTGCAGTACAAATACTTCTGTAATACTGTTACTGCAGTACAAATACTCCTGTAATACTGTTACTGCAGTAAAAATACTTCTGTAATACTGTTAAGGCAGTACAAATACTTCTGTAATACTGTTACTGCAGTACAAATACTCCTGTAATACTGTTACTGCAGTAAAAATACTTCTGTAATACTGTTAAGGCAGTACAAATACTTCTGTAATACTGTTACTGCAGTACAAATACTTCTGTAATACTGTTACTGTATTACAAATACTTCTGTAATACTGTTACTGCAGTACAAATACTTCTTCAATACTGTTACTGCAGTACAAATACTCCTGAAATACTGTTACTGCAGTACAAATACTCCTGTAATACTGTTAAATGCAGTACAAATACTTCTGTAATACTGTTACTGCAGTACAAATACTTCTGTAATACTGTTACTGCAGTACAAATACTTCTGTAATACTGTTACTGCAGTACAAATACTCCTGTAATACTGTTACTGCAGTACAAATACTTCTGTAATACTGTTACTGCAGTACAAATACTTCTGTAATACTGTTACTGCAGTACAAATACTCCTGTAATACTGTTACTGCAGTACAAATACTTCTGTAATACTGTTACTGCAGTAAAAATACTCCTGTAATACTTTTACTGCAGTACAAATACTTCTGTAATACTGTTACTGCAGTACAAATACTTCTGTAATACTGTTACTGCAGTACAAATACTTCTGAAATACTGTTACTGCAGTACAATTACTCCTGTAATACTGTTACTGCAGTACAAATACTCCTGCAGTACAAATACTCATGTAATGCTGTTACTGCAGTACAAATACTCCTGTAATACTGTTACTGCAGTACAAATACTCCTGTAATACTGTTACTGTGGTACAATAATTCTGTAATACTTATACTGCAGTACAAATACTCATGTAATACTGTTACAGCAGTACAAATACTTGTGTAATACTGTTACTGCAGTACAAATACTCCTGTAATACTGTTACTGCAGTACAAATACTCCTGCAGTACAAATACTCCTGTAATACTGTTACTGCAGTACAAATACTCCTGTAATACTGTTACTGCAGTACAAATACTTCTGTAATACTGTTACTGCAGTACAAATACTCCTGTAATACTGTTACTGCAGTACAAATACTTCTGTAATACTGTTACTGCAGTACAAATACTTCTGTAATACTGTTACTGAAGTACAAATACCTCTGTAATACTGTTACTGCAGTACAAATACTTCTGTAATACTGTTACTGAAGTACAAATACTCCTGTAATACTGTTACTGCAGTACAAACACTTCTGTAATACTGTTACTGCAGTACAAATACTCCTGTAATACTGTTACTGCAGTACAAATACTTCTGTAATACTGTTACTGCAGTACAAATACTGTTACTGCAGTACAAATACTCCTGTAATATGGTTACTGCAGTACAAATACTCCTGCAGTACAAATACTCCTGTAATACTGTTACTGCAGTACAAATACTCCTGTAATACTGTTACTGCAGTACAAATACTCCTGCAGTACAAATACTCCTGTAATACAGTTACTGCAGTACAAATACTCCTGTAATACTGTTACTGCAGTACAAATACTCCTGTAATACTGTTACTGTAGTACAAATACTTCTGTAATACTGTTACTGCAGTACAAATACTTCTGTAATACTGTTACTGCAGTACAAATACTTCTGTAATACTGTTACTGCAGTACAAATACTCCTGTAATACTGTTACTGCAGTAAAAATACTTCTGTAATACTGTTAAGGCAGTACAAATACTTCTGTAATACTGTTACTGCAGTACAAATACTCCTGTAATACTGTTACTGCAGTAAAAATACTTCTGTAATACTGTTAAGGCAGTACAAATACTTCTGTAATACTGTTACTGCAGTACAAATACTTCTGTAATACTGTTACTGTATTACAAATACTTCTGTAATACTGTTACTGCAGTACAAATACTTCTTCAATACTGTTACTGCAGTACAAATACTCCTGAAATACTGTTACTGCAGTACAAATACTCCTGTAATACTGTTAAATGCAGTACAAATACTTCTGTAATACTGTTACTGCAGTACAAATACTTCTGTAATACTGTTACTGCAGTACAAATACTTCTGTAATACTGTTACTGCAGTACAAATACTCCTGTAATAATGTTACTGCAGTACAAATACTTCTGTAATACTGTTACTGCAGTAAAAATACTCCTGTAATACTTTTACTGCAGTACAAATACTTCTGTAATACTGTTACTGCAGTACAAATACTTCTGTAATACTGTTACTGCAGTACAAATACTTCTGAAATACTGTTACTGCAGTACAATTACTCCTGTAATACTGTTACTGCAGTACAAATACTCCTGCAGTACAAATACTCATGTAATGCTGTTACTGCAGTACAAATACTCCTGTAATACTGTTACTGCAGTACAAATACTCCTGTAATACTGTTACTGTGGTACAATAATTCTGTAATACTTATACTGCAGTACAAATACTCATGTAATACTGTTACAGCAGTACAAATACTTGTGTAATACTGTTACTGCAGTACAAATACTCCTGTAATACTGTTACTGCAGTACAAATACTCCTGCAGTACAAATACTCCTGTAATACTGTTACTGCAGTACAAATACTCCTGTAATACTGTTACTGCAGTACAAATACTTCTGTAATACTGTTACTGCAGTACAAATACTCCTGTAATACTGTTACTGCAGTACAAATACTTCTGTAATACTGTTACTGCAGTACAAATACTTCTGTAATACTGTTACTGAAGTACAAATACCTCTGTAATACTGTTACTGCAGTACAAATACTTCTGTAATACTGTTACTGAAGTACAAATACTCCTGTAATACTGTTACTGCAGTACAAATACTCCTGTAATACTGTCACTGCAGTACAAATACTCCTTTAATATGGTTACTGCAGTACAAATACTCCTGCAGTACAAATACTCCTGTAATACTGTTACTGCAGTACAAATACTCCTGTAATACTGTTACTGCAGTACAAATACTCCTGCAGTACAAATACTCCTGTAATACTGTTACTGCTGTACAAATACTCCTGTAATACTGTTACTGCAGTACAAATACTCCTGTAATACTGTTACTGTATTACAAATACTTCTGTAATACTGTTACTGCAGTACAAATACTTCTGTAATACTGTTACTGCAGTACAAATACTTCTGTAATACTGTTACTGCAGTACAAATACTCCTGTAATACTGTTACTGCAGTAAAAATACTTCTGTAATACTGTTAAGGCAGTACAAATACTTCTGTAATACTGTTACTGCAGTACAAATACTTCTGTAATACTGTTACTGTATTACAAATACTTCTGTAATACTGTTACTGCAGTACAAATACTTCTTCAATACTGTTACTGCAGTACAAATACTCCTGAAATACTGTTACTGCAGTACAAATACTCCTGTAATACTGTTAAATGCAGTACAAATACTTCTGTAATACTGTTACTGCAGTACAAATACTTCTGTAATACTGTTACTGCAGTACAAATACTTCTGTAATACTGTTACTGCAGTACAAATACTCCTGTAATAATGTTACTGCAGTACAAATACTTCTGTAATACTGTTACTGCAGTAAAAATACTCCTGTAATACTTTTACTGCAGTACAAATACTTCTGTAATACTGTTACTGCAGTACAAATACTTCTGTAATACTGTTACTGCAGTACAAATACTTCTGAAATACTGTTACTGCAGTACAATTACTCCTGTAATACTGTTACTGCAGTACAAATACTCCTGCAGTACAAATACTCATGTAATGCTGTTACTGCAGTACAAATACTCCTGTAATACTGTTACTGCAGTACAAATACTCCTGTAATACTGTTACTGTGGTACAATAATTCTGTAATACTTATACTGCAGTACAAATACTCATGTAATACTGTTACAGCAGTACAAATACTTGTGTAATACTGTTACTGCAGTACAAATACTCCTGTAATACTGTTACTGCAGTACAAATACTCCTGCAGTACAAATACTCCTGTAATACTGTTACTGCAGTACAAATACTCCTGTAATACTGTTACTGCAGTACAAATACTTCTGTAATACTGTTACTGCAGTACAAATACTCCTGTAATACTGTTACTGCAGTACAAATACTTCTGTAATACTGTTACTGCAGTACAAATACTTCTGTAATACTGTTACTGAAGTACAAATACCTCTGTAATACTGTTACTGCAGTACAAATACTTCTGTAATACTGTTACTGAAGTACAAATACTCCTGTAATACTGTTACTGCAGTACAAATACTCCTGTAATACTGTCACTGCAGTACAAATACTCCTTTAATATGGTTACTGCAGTACAAATACTCCTGCAGTACAAATACTCCTGTAATACTGTTACTGCAGTACAAATACTCCTGTAATACTGTTACTGCAGTACAAATACTCCTGCAGTACAAATACTCCTGTAATACTGTTACTGCTGTACAAATACTCCTGTAATACTGTTACTGCAGTACAAATACTCCTGTAATACTGTTACTGTATTACAAATACTTCTGTAATACTGTTACTGCAGTACAAATACTTCTGTAATACTGTTACTGCAGTACAAATACTTCTGTAATACTGTTACTGCAGTACAAATACTCCTGTAATACTGTTACTGCAGTACAAATACTTCTGTAATACTGTTACTGCAGTACAAATACTTCTGTAATACTGTTACTGCAGTACACATTCTCCTGTAATACTGTTACTGCAGTACAAATACTCCTGTAATACAGTTACTGCAGTACAAATACTCCTGCAGTACAAATACTCCTGTAATACTGTTACTGCAGTACAAATACTCCTGTAATACTGTTACTGCAGTACAAATACTCCTGCAGTACAAATACTCCTGTAATACAGTTACTGCAGTACAAATACTCCTGTAATACTGTTACTGCAGTACAAATACTCCTGTAATACTGTTACTGTAGTACAAATACTTCTGTAATACTGTTACTGCAGTACAAATACTTCTGTAATACTGTTACTGCAGTACAAATACTTCTGTAATACTGTTACTGCAGTACAAATACTCCTGTAATACTGTTACTGCAGTAAAAATACTTCTGTAATACTGTTAAGGCAGTACAAATACTTCTGTAATACTGTTACTGCAGTACAAATACTCCTGTAATACTGTTACTGCAGTAAAAATACTTCTGTAATACTGTTAAGGCAGTACAAATACTTCTGTAATACTGTTACTGCAGTACAAATACTTCTGTAATACTGTTACTGTATTACAAATACTTCTGTAATACTGTTACTGCAGTACAAATACTTCTTCAATACTGTTACTGCAGTACAAATACTTCTGTAATACTGTTACTGCAGTACAAATACTCCTGTAATACTGTTACTGCAGTACAAATACTTCTGTAATACTGTTACTGCAGTAAAAATACTCCTGTAATACTTTTACTGCAGTACAAATACTTCTGTAATACTGTTACTGCAGTACAAATACTTCTGTAATACTGTTACTGCAGTACAAATACTTCTGTAATACTGTTACTGCAGTACAAACACTTCTGAAATACTGTTACTGCAGTACAAATACTCCTGTAATACTGTTACTGCAGTACAAATACTCCTGCAGTACAAATACTCCTGAAATACTGTTACTGCAGTACAAATACTCCTGTAATACTGTTACTGCAGTACAAATACTCCTCTAATACTGTTACTGTAGTACAAATACTTCTGTAATACTGTTACTGCAGTACAAATACTCCTGTAATACTGTCACTGCAGTACAAATACTCCTTTAATATGGTTACTGCAGTAAAAATACTCCTGCAGTACAAATACTCCTGTAATACTGTTACTGCAGTACAAATACTCCTGTAATACTGTTACTGCAGTACAAATACTCCTGCAGTACAAATACTCCTGCAGTACAAATACTCCTGTAATACTGTTACTGCTGTACAAATACTCCTGTAATACTGTTACTGCAGTACAAATACTCCTGTAATACTGTTACTGTATTACAAATACTTCTGTAATACTGTTACTGCAGTACAAATACTTCTGTAATACTGTTACTGCAGTACAAATACTTCTGTAATACTGTTACTGCAGTACAAATACTCCTGTAATACTGTTACTGCAGTACAAATACTTCTGTAATACTGTTACTGCAGTACAAATACTTCTGTAATACTGTTACTGCAGTACACATTCTCCTGTAATACTGTTACTGCAGTACAAATACTCCTGTAATACTGTTACTGCAGTACAAATACTGTTACTGCAGTACAAATACTCCTGTAATACTGTTAAATGCAGTACAAATACTTCTGTAATACTGTTACTGCAGTACAAATACTTCTGTAATACTGTTACTGCAGTACAAATACTTCTGTAATACTGTTACTGCAGTACAAATACTCCTGTAATACTGTTACTGCAGTACAAATACTTCTGTAATACTGTTACTGCAGTAAAAATACTCCTGTAATACTTTTACTGCAGTACAAATACTTCTGTAATACTGTTACTGCAGTACAAATACTTCTGTAATACTGTTACTGCAGTACAAATACTTCTGAAATACTGTTACTGCAGTACAATTACTCCTGTAATACTGTTACTGCAGTACAAATACTCCTGCAGTACAAATACTCATGTAATGCTGTTACTGCAGTACAAATACTCCTGTAATACTGTTACTGCAGTACAAATACTCCTGTAATACTGTTACTGTGGTACAATAATTCTGTAATACTTATACTGCAGTACAAATACTCATGTAATACTGTTACAGCAGTACAAATACTTGTGTAATACTGTTACTGCAGTACAAATACTCCTGTAATACTGTTACTGCAGTACAAATACTCCTGCAGTACAAATACTCCTGTAATACTGTTACTGCAGTACAAATACTCCTGTAATACTGTTACTGCAGTACAAATACTTCTGTAATACTGTTACTGCAGTACAAATACTCCTGTAATACTGTTACTGCAGTACAAATACTTCTGTAATACTGTTACTGCAGTACAAATACTTCTGTAATACTGTTACTGAAGTACAAATACCTCTGTAATACTGTTACTGCAGTACAAATACTTCTGTAATACTGTTACTGAAGTACAAATACTCCTGTAATACTGTTACTGCAGTACAAACACTTCTGTAATACTGTTACTGCAGTACAAATACTCCTGTAATACTGTTACTGCAGTACAAATACTTCTGTAATACTGTTACTGCAGTACAAATACTGTTACTGCAGTACAAATACTCCTGTAATATGGTTACTGCAGTACAAATACTCCTGCAGTACAAATACTCCTGTAATACTGTTACTGCAGTACAAATACTCCTGTAATACTGTTACTGCAGTACAAATACTCCTGCAGTACAAATACTCCTGTAATACAGTTACTGCAGTACAAATACTCCTGTAATACTGTTACTGCAGTACAAATACTCCTGTAATACTGTTACTGCAGTAAAAATACTTCTGTAATACTGTTAAGGCAGTACAAATACTTCTGTAATACTGTTACTGCAGTACAAATACTTCTGTAATACTGTTACTGTATTACAAATACTTCTGTAATACTGTTACTGCAGTACAAATACTTCTTCAATACTGTTACTGCAGTACAAATACTCCTGAAATACTGTTACTGCAGTACAAATACTCCTGTAATACTGTTACTGCAGTACAAATACTCCTGTAATACTGTTACTGTAGTACAAATACTTCTGTAATACTTTTACTGCAGTACAAATACTCCTGTAATACTGTCACTGCAGTACAAATACTCCTTTAATATGGTTACTGCAGTACAAATACTCCTGCAGTACAAATACTCCTGTAATACTGTTACTGCAGTACAAATACTCCTGTAATACTGTTACTGCAGTACAAATACTCCTGTAATACTGTTACTGCTGTACAAATACTCCTGTAATACTGTTACTGCAGTACAAATACTCCTGTAATACTGTTACTGTATTACAAATACTTCTGTAATACTGTTACTGCAGTACAAATACTTCTGTAATACTGTTACTGCAGTACAAATACTTCTGTAATACTGTTACTGCAGTACAAATACTCCTGTAATACTGTTACTGCAGTACAAATACTTCTGTAATACTGTTACTGCAGTACAAATACTTCTGTAATACTGTTACTGCAGTACACATTCTCCTGTAATACTGTTACTGCAGTACAAATACTCCTGTAATACTGTTACTGCAGTACAAATACTGTTACTGCAGTACAAATACTCCTGTAATACTGTTAAATGCAGTACAAATACTTCTGTAATACTGTTACTGCAGTACAAATACTTCTGTAATACTGTTACTGCAGTACAAATACTTCTGTAATACTGTTACTGCAGTACAAATACTTCTGTAATACTGTTACTGCAGTACAAACACTTCTGAAATACTGTTACTGCAGTACAAATACTCCTGTAATACTGTTACTGCAGTACAAATACTCCTGCAGTACAAATACTCCTGAAATACTGTTACTGCAGTACAAATACTCCTGTAATACTGTTACTGCAGTACAAATACTCCTGTAATACTGTTACTGTAGTACAAATACTTCTGTAATACTGTTACTGCAGTACAAATACTCCTGTAATACTGTCACTGCAGTACAAATACTCCTTTAATATGGTTACTGCAGTACAAATACTCCTGCAGTACAAATACTCCTGTAATACTGTTACTGCAGTACAAATACTCCTGTAATACTGTTACTGCAGTACAAATACTCCTGCAGTACAAATACTCCTGCAGTACAAATACTCCTGTAATACTGTTACTGCTGTACAAATACTCCTGTAATACTGTTACTGCAGTACAAATACTCCTGTAATACTGTTACTGTATTACAAATACTTCTGTAATACTGTTACTGCAGTACAAATACTTCTGTAATACTGTTACTGCAGTACAAATACTTCTGTAATACTGTTACTGCAGTACAAATACTCCTGTAATACTGTTACTGCAGTACAAATACTTCTGTAATACTGTTACTGCAGTACAAATACTTCTGTAATACTGTTACTGCAGTACACATTCTCCTGTAATACTGTTACTGCAGTACAAATACTCCTGTAATACTGTTACTGCAGTACAAATACTGTTACTGCAGTACAAATACTCCTGTAATACTGTTAAATGCAGTACAAATACTTCTGTAATACTGTTACTGCAGTACAAATACTTCTGTAATACTGTTACTGCAGTACAAATACTTCTGTAATACTGTTACTGCAGTACAAATACTCCTGTAATACTGTTACTGCAGTACAAATACTTCTGTAATACTGTTACTGCAGTAAAAATACTCCTGTAATACTTTTACTGCAGTACAAATACTTCTGTAATACTGTTACTGCAGTACAAATACTTCTGTAATACTGTTACTGCAGTACAAATACTTCTGAAATACTGTTACTGCAGTACAATTACTCCTGTAATACTGTTACTGCAGTACAAATACTCCTGCAGTACAAATACTCATGTAATGCTGTTACTGCAGTACAAATACTCCTGTAATACTGTTACTGCAGTACAAATACTCCTGTAATACTGTTACTGTGGTACAATAATTCTGTAATACTTATACTGCAGTACAAATACTCATGTAATACTGTTACAGCAGTACAAATACTTGTGTAATACTGTTACTGCAGTACAAATACTCCTGTAATACTGTTACTGCAGTACAAATACTCCTGCAGTACAAATACTCCTGTAATACTGTTACTGCAGTACAAATACTCCTGTAATACTGTTACTGCAGTACAAATACTTCTGTAATACTGTTACTGCAGTACAAATACTCCTGTAATACTGTTACTGCAGTACAAATACTTCTGTAATACTGTTACTGCAGTACAAATACTTCTGTAATACTGTTACTGAAGTACAAATACCTCTGTAATACTGTTACTGCAGTACAAATACTTCTGTAATACTGTTACTGAAGTACAAATACTCCTGTAATACTGTTACTGCAGTACAAACACTTCTGTAATACTGTTACTGCAGTACAAATACTCCTGTAATACTGTTACTGCAGTACAAATACTTCTGTAATACTGTTACTGCAGTACAAATACTGTTACTGCAGTACAAATACTCCTGTAATATGGTTACTGCAGTACAAATACTCCTGCAGTACAAATACTCCTGTAATACTGTTACTGCAGTACAAATACTCCTGTAATACTGTTACTGCAGTACAAATACTCCTGCAGTACAAATACTCCTGTAATACAGTTACTGCAGTACAAATACTCCTGTAATACTGTTACTGCAGTACAAATACTCCTGTAATACTGTTACTGTAGTACAAATACTTCTGTAATACTGTTACTGCAGTACAAATACTTCTGTAATACTGTTACTGCAGTACAAATACTTCTGTAATACTGTTACTGCAGTACAAATACTCCTGTAATACTGTTACTGCAGTAAAAATACTTCTGTAATACTGTTAAGGCAGTACAAATACTTCTGTAATACTGTTACTGCAGTACAAATACTCCTGTAATACTGTTACTGCAGTAAAAATACTTCTGTAATACTGTTAAGGCAGTACAAATACTTCTGTAATACTGTTACTGCAGTACAAATACTTCTGTAATACTGTTACTGTATTACAAATACTTCTGTAATACTGTTACTGCAGTACAAATACTTCTTCAATACTGTTACTGCAGTACAAATACTCCTGAAATACTGTTACTGCAGTACAAATACTCCTGTAATACTGTTAAATGCAGTACAAATACTTCTGTAATACTGTTACTGCAGTACAAATACTTCTGTAATACTGTTACTGCAGTACAAATACTTCTGTAATACTGTTACTGCAGTACAAATACTCCTGTAATACTGTTACTGCAGTACAAATACTTCTGTAATACTGTTACTGCAGTACAAATACTTCTGTAATACTGTTACTGCAGTACAAATACTCCTGTAATACTGTTACTGCAGTACAAATACTTCTGTAATACTGTTACTGCAGTAAAAATACTCCTGTAATACTTTTACTGCAGTACAAATACTTCTGTAATACTGTTACTGCAGTACAAATACTTCTGTAATACTGTTACTGCAGTACAAATACTTCTGAAATACTGTTACTGCAGTACAATTACTCCTGTAATACTGTTACTGCAGTACAAATACTCCTGCAGTACAAATACTCATGTAATGCTGTTACTGCAGTACAAATACTCCTGTAATACTGTTACTGCAGTACAAATACTCCTGTAATACTGTTACTGTGGTACAATAATTCTGTAATACTTATACTGCAGTACAAATACTCATGTAATACTGTTACAGCAGTACAAATACTTGTGTAATACTGTTACTGCAGTACAAATACTCCTGTAATACTGTTACTGCAGTACAAATACTCCTGCAGTACAAATACTCCTGTAATACTGTTACTGCAGTACAAATACTCCTGTAATACTGTTACTGCAGTACAAATACTTCTGTAATACTGTTACTGCAGTACAAATACTCCTGTAATACTGTTACTGCAGTACAAATACTTCTGTAATACTGTTACTGCAGTACAAATACTTCTGTAATACTGTTACTGAAGTACAAATACCTCTGTAATACTGTTACTGCAGTACAAATACTTCTGTAATACTGTTACTGAAGTACAAATACTCCTGTAATACTGTTACTGCAGTACAAACACTTCTGTAATACTGTTACTGCAGTACAAATACTCCTGTAATACTGTTACTGCAGTACAAATACTTCTGTAATACTGTTACTGCAGTACAAATACTGTTACTGCAGTACAAATACTCCTGTAATATGGTTACTGCAGTACAAATACTCCTGCAGTACAAATACTCCTGTAATACTGTTACTGCAGTACAAATACTCCTGTAATACTGTTACTGCAGTACAAATACTCCTGCAGTACAAATACTCCTGTAATACAGTTACTGCAGTACAAATACTCCTGTAATACTGTTACTGCAGTACAAATACTCCTGTAATACTGTTACTGTAGTACAAATACTTCTGTAATACTGTTACTGCAGTACAAATACTTCTGTAATACTGTTACTGCAGTACAAATACTTCTGTAATACTGTTACTGCAGTACAAATACTCCTGTAATACTGTTACTGCAGTAAAAATACTTCTGTAATACTGTTAAGGCAGTACAAATACTTCTGTAATACTGTTACTGCAGTACAAATACTCCTGTAATACTGTTACTGCAGTAAAAATACTTCTGTAATACTGTTAAGGCAGTACAAATACTTCTGTAATACTGTTACTGCAGTACAAATACTTCTGTAATACTGTTACTGTATTACAAATACTTCTGTAATACTGTTACTGCAGTACAAATACTTCTTCAATACTGTTACTGCAGTACAAATACTCCTGAAATACTGTTACTGCAGTACAAATACTCCTGTAATACTGTTAAATGCAGTACAAATACTTCTGTAATACTGTTACTGCAGTACAAATACTTCTGTAATACTGTTACTGCAGTACAAATACTTCTGTAATACTGTTACTGCAGTACAAATACTCCTGTAATACTGTTACTGCAGTACAAATACTTCTGTAATACTGTTACTGCAGTACAAATACTTCTGTAATACTGTTACTGCAGTACAAATACTCCTGTAATACTGTTACTGCAGTACAAATACTTCTGTAATACTGTTACTGCAGTAAAAATACTCCTGTAATACTTTTACTGCAGTACAAATACTTCTGTAATACTGTTACTGCAGTACAAATACTTCTGTAATACTGTTACTGCAGTACAAATACTTCTGAAATACTGTTACTGCAGTACAATTACTCCTGTAATACTGTTACTGCAGTACAAATACTCCTGCAGTACAAATACTCATGTAATGCTGTTACTGCAGTACAAATACTCCTGTAATACTGTTACTGCAGTACAAATACTCCTGTAATACTGTTACTGTGGTACAATAATTCTGTAATACTTATACTGCAGTACAAATACTCATGTAATACTGTTACAGCAGTACAAATACTTGTGTAATACTGTTACTGCAGTACAAATACTCCTGTAATACTGTTACTGCAGTACAAATACTCCTGCAGTACAAATACTCCTGTAATACTGTTACTGCAGTACAAATACTCCTGTAATACTGTTACTGCAGTACAAATACTTCTGTAATACTGTTACTGCAGTACAAATACTCCTGTAATACTGTTACTGCAGTACAAATACTTCTGTAATACTGTTACTGCAGTACAAATACTTCTGTAATACTGTTACTGAAGTACAAATACCTCTGTAATACTGTTACTGCAGTACAAATACTTCTGTAATACTGTTACTGAAGTACAAATACTCCTGTAATACTGTTACTGCAGTACAAACACTTCTGTAATACTGTTACTGCAGTACAAATACTCCTGTAATACTGTTACTGCAGTACAAATACTTCTGTAATACTGTTACTGCAGTACAAATACTGTTACTGCAGTACAAATACTCCTGTAATATGGTTACTGCAGTACAAATACTCCTGCAGTACAAATACTCCTGTAATACTGTTACTGCAGTACAAATACTCCTGTAATACTGTTACTGCAGTACAAATACTCCTGCAGTACAAATACTCCTGTAATACAGTTACTGCAGTACAAATACTCCTGTAATACTGTTACTGCAGTACAAATACTCCTGTAATACTGTTACTGTAGTACAAATACTTCTGTAATACTGTTACTGCAGTACAAATACTTCTGTAATACTGTTACTGCAGTACAAATACTTCTGTAATACTGTTACTGCAGTACAAATACTCCTGTAATACTGTTACTGCAGTAAAAATACTTCTGTAATACTGTTAAGGCAGTACAAATACTTCTGTAATACTGTTACTGCAGTACAAATACTCCTGTAATACTGTTACTGCAGTAAAAATACTTCTGTAATACTGTTAAGGCAGTACAAATACTTCTGTAATACTGTTACTGCAGTACAAATACTTCTGTAATACTGTTACTGTATTACAAATACTTCTGTAATACTGTTACTGCAGTACAAATACTTCTTCAATACTGTTACTGCAGTACAAATACTCCTGAAATACTGTTACTGCAGTACAAATACTCCTGTAATACTGTTAAATGCAGTACAAATACTTCTGTAATACTGTTACTGCAGTACAAATACTTCTGTAATACTGTTACTGCAGTACAAATACTTCTGTAATACTGTTACTGCAGTACAAATACTCCTGTAATAATGTTACTGCAGTACAAATACTTCTGTAATACTGTTACTGCAGTAAAAATACTCCTGTAATACTTTTACTGCAGTACAAATACTTCTGTAATACTGTTACTGCAGTACAAATACTTCTGTAATACTGTTACTGCAGTACAAATACTTCTGAAATACTGTTACTGCAGTACAATTACTCCTGTAATACTGTTACTGCAGTACAAATACTCCTGCAGTACAAATACTCATGTAATGCTGTTACTGCAGTACAAATACTCCTGTAATACTGTTACTGCAGTACAAATACTCCTGTAATACTGTTACTGTGGTACAATAATTCTGTAATACTTATACTGCAGTACAAATACTCATGTAATACTGTTACAGCAGTACAAATACTTGTGTAATACTGTTACTGCAGTACAAATACTCCTGTAATACTGTTACTGCAGTACAAATACTCCTGCAGTACAAATACTCCTGTAATACTGTTACTGCAGTACAAATACTCCTGTAATACTGTTACTGCAGTACAAATACTTCTGTAATACTGTTACTGCAGTACAAATACTCCTGTAATACTGTTACTGCAGTACAAATACTTCTGTAATACTGTTACTGCAGTACAAATACTTCTGTAATACTGTTACTGAAGTACAAATACCTCTGTAATACTGTTACTGCAGTACAAATACTTCTGTAATACTGTTACTGAAGTACAAATACTCCTGTAATACTGTTACTGCAGTACAAACACTTCTGTAATACTGTTACTGCAGTACAAATACTCCTGTAATACTGTTACTGCAGTACAAATACTTCTGTAATACTGTTACTGCAGTACAAATACTGTTACTGCAGTACAAATACTCCTGTAATATGGTTACTGCAGTACAAATACTCCTGCAGTACAAATACTCCTGTAATACTGTTACTGCAGTACAAATACTCCTGTAATACTGTTACTGCAGTACAAATACTCCTGCAGTACAAATACTCCTGTAATACAGTTACTGCAGTACAAATACTCCTGTAATACTGTTACTGCAGTACAAATACTCCTGTAATACTGTTACTGTAGTACAAATACTTCTGTAATACTGTTACTGCAGTACAAATACTTCTGTAATACTGTTACTGCAGTACAAATACTTCTGTAATACTGTTACTGCAGTACAAATACTCCTGTAATACTGTTACTGCAGTAAAAATACTTCTGTAATACTGTTAAGGCAGTACAAATACTTCTGTAATACTGTTACTGCAGTACAAATACTCCTGTAATACTGTTACTGCAGTAAAAATACTTCTGTAATACTGTTAAGGCAGTACAAATACTTCTGTAATACTGTTACTGCAGTACAAATACTTCTGTAATACTGTTACTGTATTACAAATACTTCTGTAATACTGTTACTGCAGTACAAATACTTCTTCAATACTGTTACTGCAGTACAAATACTCCTGAAATACTGTTACTGCAGTACAAATACTCCTGTAATACTGTTACTGCAGTACAAATACTCCTGTAATACTGTTACTGTAGTACAAATACTTCTGTAATACTTTTACTGCAGTACAAATACTCCTGTAATACTGTCACTGCAGTACAAATACTCCTTTAATATGGTTACTGCAGTACAAATACTCCTGCAGTACAAATACTCCTGTAATACTGTTACTGCAGTACAAATACTCCTGTAATACTGTTACTGCAGTACAAATACTCCTGCAGTACAAATACTCCTGTAATACTGTTACTGCTGTACAAATACTCCTGTAATACTGTTACTGCAGTACAAATACTCCTGTAATACTGTTACTGTATTACAAATACTTCTGTAATACTGTTACTGCAGTACAAATACTTCTGTAATACTGTTACTGCAGTACAAATACTTCTGTAATACTGTTACTGCAGTACAAATACTCCTGTAATACTGTTACTGCAGTACAAATACTTCTGTAATACTGTTACTTCAGTACAAATACTTCTGTAATACTGTTACTGCAGTACACATTCTCCTGTAATACTGTTACTGCAGTACAAATACTCCTGTAATACTGTTACTGCAGTACAAATACTGTTACTGCAGTACAAATACTCCTGTAATACTGTTAAATGCAGTACAAATACTTCTGTAATACTGTTACTGCAGTACAAATACTTCTGTAATACTGTTACTGCAGTACAAATACTTCTGTAATACTGTTACTGCAGTACAAATACTCCTGTAATACTGTTACTGCAGTACAAATACTTCTGTAATACTGTTACTGCAGTAAAAATACTCCTGTAATACTTTTACTGCAGTACAAATACTTCTGTAATACTGTTACTGCAGTACAAATACTTCTGTAATACTGTTACTGCAGTACAAATACTTCTGAAATACTGTTACTGCAGTACAATTACTCCTGTAATACTGTTACTGCAGTACAAATACTCCTGCAGTACAAATACTCATGTAATGCTGTTACTGCAGTACAAATACTCCTGTAATACTGTTACTGCAGTACAAATACTCCTGTAATACTGTTACTGTGGTACAATAATTCTGTAATACTTATACTGCAGTACAAATACTCATGTAATACTGTTACAGCAGTACAAATACTTGTGTAATACTGTTACTGCAGTACAAATACTCCTTTAATACTGTTACTGCAGTACAAATACTCCTGCAGTACAAATACTCCTGTAATACTGTTACTGCAGTACAAATACTCCTGTAATACTGTTACTGCAGTACAAATACTTCTGTAATACTGTTACTGCAGTACAAATACTCCTGTAATACTGTTACTGCAGTACAAATACTTCTGTAATACTGTTACTGCAGTACAAATACTTCTGTAATACTGTTACTGAAGTACAAATACCTCTGTAATACTGTTACTGCAGTACAAACACTTCTGTAATACTGTTACTGCAGTACAAATACTCCTGTAATACTGTTACTGCAGTACAAATACTTCTGTAATACTGTTACTGCAGTACAAATACTGTTACTGCAGTACAAATACTCCTGTAATACTGTCACTGCAGTACAAATACTCCTGTAATATGGTTACTGCAGTACAAATACTCCTGCAGTACAAATACTCCTGTAATACTGTTACTGCAGTACAAATACTCCTGTAATACTGTTACTGCAGTACAAATACTCCTGCAGTACAAATACTCCTGTAATACAGTTACTGCAGTACAAATACTCCTGTAATACTGTTACTGCAGTACAAATACTCCTGTAATACTGTTACTGTAGTACAAATACTTCTGTAATACTGTTACAGCAGTACAAATACTTCTGTAATACTGTTACTGCAGTACAAATACTTCTGTAATACTGTTACTGCAGTACAAATACTCCTGTAATACTGTTACTGCAGTAAAAATACTTCTGTAATACTGTTAAGGCAGTACAAATACTTCTGTAATACTGTTACTGCAGTACAAATACTCCTGTAATACTGTTACTGCAGTAAAAATACTTCTGTAATACTGTTAAGGCAGTACAAATACTAATGTAATACTGTTACTGCAGTACAAATACTTCTGTAATACTGTTACTGTATTACAAATACTTCTGTAATACTGTTACTGCAGTAAAAATACTTCTTCAATACTGTTACTGCAGTACAAATACTTCTGTAATACTGTTACTGCAGTACAAATACTCCTGTAATACTGTTACTGCAGTACAAATACTTCTGTAATACTGTTACTGCAGTAAAAATACTCCTGTAATACTTTTACTGCAGTACAAATACTTCTGTAATACTGTTACTGCAGTACAAATACTTCTGTAATACTGTTACTGCAGTACAAACACTTCTGAAATACTGTTACTGCAGTACAAATACTCCTGTAATACTGTTACTGCAGTACAAATACTCCTGCAGTACAAATACTCCTGAAATACTGTTACTGCAGTACAAATACTCCTGTAATACTGTTACTGCAGTACAAATACTCCTGTAATACTGTTACTGTAGTACAAATACTTCTGTAATACTGTCACTGCAGTACAAATACTCCTTTAATATGGTTACTGCAGTACAAATACTCCTGCAGTACAAATACTCCTGTAATACTGTTACTGCAGTACAAATACTCCTGTAATACTGTTACTGCAGTACAAATACTCCTGCAGTACAAATACTCCTGTAATACTGTTACTGCTGTACAAATACTCCTGTAATACTGTTACTGCAGTACAAATACTTCTGTAATACTGTTACTGCAGTACAAATACTTCTTCAATACTGTTACTGCAGTACAAATACTTCTGTAATACTGTTACTGCAGTACAAATACTCCTGTAATACTGTTACTGCAGTACAAATACTTCTGTAATACTGTTACTGCAGTAAAAATACTCCTGTAATACTTTTACTGCAGTACAAATACTTCTGTAATACTGTTACTGCAGTACAAATACTTCTGTAATACTGTTACTGCAGTACAAACACTTCTGAAATACTGTTACTGCAGTACAAATACTCCTGTAATACTGTTACTGCAGTACAAATACTCCTGCAGTACAAATACTCCTGAAATACTGTTACTGCAGTACAAATACTCCTGTAATACTGTTACTGCAGTACAAATACTCCTGTAATACTGTTACTGTAGTACAAATACTTCTGTAATACTGTTACTGCAGTACAAATACTCCTGTAATACTGTCACTGCAGTACAAATACTCCTTTAATATGGTTACTGCAGTACAAATACTCCTGCAGTACAAATACTCCTGTAATACTGTTACTGCAGTACAAATACTCCTGTAATACTGTTACTGCAGTACAAATACTCCTGCAGTACAAATACTCCTGTAATACTGTTACTGCTGTACAAATACTCCTGTAATACTGTTACTGCAGTACAAATACTCCTGTAATACTGTTACTGTATTACAAATACTTCTGTAATACTGTTACTGCTGTACAAATACTCCTGTAATACTGTTACTGCAGTACAAATACTTCTGTAATACTGTTACTGCAGTACAAATACTTCTGTAATACTGTTACTGCAGTACAAATACTCCTGTAATACTGTTACTGCAGTACAAATACTTCTGTAATACTGTTACTGCAGTACAAATACTTCTGTAATACTGTTACTGCAGTACACATTCTCCTGTAATACTGTTACTGCAGTACAAATACTCCTGTAATACTGTTACTGCAGTACAAATACTGTTACTGCAGTACAAATACTCCTGTAATACTGTTAAATGCAGTACAAATACTTCTGTAATACTGTTACTGCAGTACAAATACTTCTGTAATACTGTTACTGCAGTACAAATACTTCTGTAATACTGTTACTGCAGTACACATTCTCCTGTAATACTGTTACTGCAGTACAAATACTCCTGTAATACTGTTACTGCAGTACAAATACTGTTACTGCAGTACAAATACTCCTGTAATACTGTTAAATGCAGTACAAATACTTCTGTAATACTGTTACTGCAGTACAAATACTTCTGTAATACTGTTACTGCAGTACAAATACTTCTGTAATACTGTTACTGCAGTACAAATACTTCTGTAATACTGTTACTGCAGTACAAATACTTCTGTAATACTGTTACTGCAGTACAAATACTTCTGAAATACTGTTACTGCAGTACAATTACTCCTGTAATACTGTTACTGCAGTACAAATACTCCTGCAGTACAAATACTCATGTAATGCTGTTACTGCAGTACAAATACTCCTGTAATACTGTTACTGCAGTACAAATACTCCTGTAATACTGTTACTGTGGTACAATAATTCTGTAATACTTATACTGCAGTACAAATACTCCTGTAATACTGTTACAGCAGTACAAATACTTGTGTAATACTGTTACTGCAGTACAAATACTCCTGTAATACTGTTACTGCAGTACAAATACTCCTGTAATACTGTTACTGTAGTACAAATACTTCTGTAATACTGTTACTGCAGTACAAATACGTCTGTAATACTGTTAGTGCAGTACAAATACTTCTGTAATACTGTTACTGCAGTACAAATACTCCTGTAATACTGTTACTGCAGTACAAATACTTCTGTAATACTGTTACTGCAGTACAAATACTTCTGTATTACTGTTACTCCAGTACATATACTCCTGTAATACTGTTACTGCAGTACAAATACTCCTGTAATACTGTTACTCCAGTACACATACTCCTGTAATACTGTTACTGCAGTACAAATACTCCTGTAATACTGTTACTGCAGTACAAATACTGTTACTGCAGTACAAATACTTCTGTAATACTGTTACTGCAGTACAAATACTTCTGTAATACTGTTACTGCAGTACAAATACTCCTGTAATACTGTTACTGCAGTACAAATACTTCTGTAATACTGTTACTTCAGTAAAAATACTCCTGTAATACTTTTACTGCAGTACAAATACTTCTGTATTACTGTTACTCCAGTACATATACTCCTGTAATACTGTTACTGCAGTACAAATACTCCTGTAATACTGTTACTCCAGTACACATACTCCTGTAATACTGTTACTGCAGTACAAATACTCCTGTAATACTGTTACTGCAGTACAAATACTGTTACTCCAGTACAAATACTTCTGTAATACTGTTACTGAAGTACAAATACTTCTGTAATACTGTTACTGCAGTACAAATACTCCTGTAATACTGTTACTGCAGTACAAATACTTCTGTAATACTGTTACTTCAGTAAAATACTCCTGTAATACTTTTACTGCAGTACAAATACTTCTGTAATACTGTTACTGCAGTACAAATACTCCTGTAATACTGTTACTGCAGTACAAATACTTCTGTAATACTGTTACTGCAGTACAAATACTTCTGTAATACTGTTACTGAAGTACAAATACCTCTGTAATACTGTTACTGCAGTACAAACACTTCTGTAATACTGTTACTGCAGTACAAATACTCCTGTAATACTGTTACTGCAGTACAAATACTTCTGTAATACTGTTACTGCAGTACAAATACTGTTACTGCAGTACAAATACTCCTGTAATACTGTCACTGCAGTACAAATACTCCTGTAATATGGTTACTGCAGTACAAATACTCCTGCAGTACAAATACTCCTGTAATACTGTTACTGCAGTACAAATACTCCTGTAATACTGTTACTGCAGTACAAATACTCCTGCAGTACAAATACTCCTGTAATACAGTTACTGCAGTACAAATACTCCTGTAATACTGTTACTGCAGTACAAATACTGTTACTGCAGTACAAATACTCCTGTAATACTGTTAAATGCAGTACAAATACTTCTGTAATACTGTTACTGCAGTACAAATACTTCTGTAATACTGTTACTGCAGTACAAATACTTCTGTAATACTGTTACTGCAGTACAAATACTCCTGTAATACTGTTACTGCAGTACAAATACTTCTGTAATACTGTTACTGCAGTAAAAATACTCCTGTAATACTTTTACTGCAGTACAAATACTTCTGTAATACTGTTACTGCAGTACAAATACTTCTGTAATACTGTTACTGCAGTACAAATACTTCTGAAATACTGTTACTGCAGTACAATTACTCCTGTAATACTGTTACTGCAGTACAAATACTCCTGCAGTACAAATACTCATGTAATGCTGTTACTGCAGTACAAATACTCCTGTAATACTGTTACTGCAGTACAAATACTCCTGTAATACTGTTACTGTGGTACAATAATTCTGTAATACTTATACTGCAGTACAAATACTCATGTAATACTGTTACAGCAGTACAAATACTTGTGTAATACTGTTACTGCAGTACAAATACTCCTGTAATACTGTTACTGCAGTACAAATACTCCTGCAGTACAAATACTCCTGTAATACTGTTACTGCAGTACAAATACTCCTGTAATACTGTTACTGCAGTACAAATACTCCTGTAATACTGTTACTGTAGTACAAATACTTCTGTAATACTGTTACTGCAGTACAAATACTTCTGTAATACTGTTAGTGCAGTACAAATACTTCTGTAATACTGTTACTGCAGTACAAATACTCCTGTAATACTGTTACTGCAGTACAAATACTTCTGTAATACTGTTACTGCAGTACAAATACTTCTGTATTACTGTTACTCCAGTACATATACTCCTGTAATACTGTTACTGCAGTACAAATACTCCTGTAATACTGTTACTCCAGTACACATACTCCTGTAATACTGTTACTGCAGTACAAATACTCCTGTAATACTGTTACTGCAGTACAAATACTGTTACTGCAGTAAAAATACTTCTGTAATACTGTTACTGCAGTACAAATACTTCTGTAATACTGTTACTGCAGTACAAATACTCCTGTAATACTGTTACTGCAGTACAAATACTTCTGTAATACTGTTACTTCAGTAAAAATACTCCTGTAATACTTTTACTGCAGTACAAATACTTCTGTATTACTGTTACTCCAGTACATATACTCCTGTAATACTGTTACTGCAGTACAAATACTCCTGTAATACTGTTACTCCAGTACACATACTCCTGTAATACTGTTACTGCAGTACAAATACTCCTGTAATACTGTTACTGCAGTACAAATACTGTTACTCCAGTACAAATACTTCTGTAATACTGTTACTGCAGTACAAATACTTCTGTAATACTGTTACTGCAGTACAAATACTCCTGTAATACTGTTACTGCAGTACAAATACTTCTGTAATACTGTTACTTCAGTAAAATACTCCTGTAATACTTTTACTGCAGTACACATACTTCTGTATTACTGTTACTCCAGTACATATACTCCTGTAATACTGTTACTGCAGTACAAATACTCCTGTAATACTGTTACTCCAGTACACATACTCCTGTAATACTGTTACTGCAGTACAAATACTCCTGTAATACTGTTACTGCAGTACAAATACTGTTACTCCAGTACAAATACTTCTGTAATACTGTTACTGAAGTACAAATACTTCTGTAATACTGTTACTGCAGTACAAATACTCCTGTAATACTGTTACTGCAGTACAAATACTTCTGTAATACTGTTACTTCAGTAAAATACTCCTGTAATACTTTTACTGCAGTACAAATACTTCTGTAATACTGTTACTGCAGTACAAATACTCCTGTAATACTGTTACTGCAGTACAAATACTTCTGTAATACTGTTACTGCAGTACAAATACTTCTGTAATACTGTTACTGAAGTACAAATACCTCTGTAATACTGTTACTGCAGTACAAACACTTCTGTAATACTGTTACTGCAGTACAAATACTCCTGTAATACTGTTACTGCAGTACAAATACTTCTGTAATACTGTTACTGCAGTACAAATACTGTTACTGCAGTACAAATACTCCTGTAATACTGTCACTGCAGTACAAATACTCCTGTAATATGGTTACTGCAGTACAAATACTCCTGCAGTACAAATACTCTGTAATACTGTTACTGCAGTACAAATACTCCTGTAATACTGTTACTGCAGTACAAATACTCCTGCAGTACAAATACTCCTGTAATACAGTTACTGCAGTACAAATACTCCTGTAATACTGTTACTGCAGTACAAATACTGTTACTGCAGTACAAATACTCCTGTAATACTGTTAAATGCAGTACAAATACTTCTGTAATACTGTTACTGCAGTACAAATACTTCTGTAATACTGTTACTGCAGTACAAATACTTCTGTAATACTGTTACTGCAGTACAAATACTCCTGTAATACTGTTACTGCAGTACAAATACTTCTGTAATACTGTTACTGCAGTAAAAATACTCCTGTAATACTTTTACTGCAGTACAAATACTTCTGTAATACTGTTACTGCAGTACAAATACTTCTGTAATACTGTTACTGCAGTACAAATACTTCTGAAATACTGTTACTGCAGTACAATTACTCCTGTAATACTGTTACTGCAGTACAAATACTTCTGTAATACTGTTACTGCAGTACAAATACTTCTGTAATACTGTTACTGAAGTACAAATACCTCTGTAATACTGTTACTGCAGTACAAACACCTCTGTAATACTGTTACTGCAGTACAAATACTCCTGTAATACTGTTACTGCAGTACAAATACTTCTGTAATACTGTTACTGCAGTACAAATACTGTTACTGCAGTACAAATACTCCTGTAATACTGTCACTGCAGTACAAATACTCCTGTAATATGGTTACTGCAGTACAAATACTCCTGCAGTACAAATACTCCTGTAATACTGTTACTGCAGTACAAATACTCCTGTAATACTGTTACTGCAGTACAAATACTCCTGCAGTACAAATACTCCTGTAATACAGTTACTGCAGTACAAATACTCCTGTAATACTGTTACTGCAGTACAAATACTCCTGTAATACTGTTACTGTAGTACAAATACTTCTGTAATACTGTTACTGCAGTACAAATACTTCTGTAATACTGTTACTGCAGTACAAATACTTCTGTAATACTGTTACTGCAGTACAAATACTCCTGTAATACTGTTACTGCAGTACAAATACTCCTGCAGTACAAATACTCCTGTAATACAGTTACTGCAGTACAAATACTCCTGTAATACTGTTACTGCAGTACAAATACTCCTGTAATACTGTTACTGTAGTACAAATACTTCTGTAATACTGTTACTGCAGTACAAATACTTCTGTAATACTGTTACTGCAGTACAAATACTTCTGTAATACTGTTACTGCAGTACAAATACTCCTGTAATACTGTTACTGCAGTAAAAATACTTCTGTAATACTGTTAAGGCAGTACAAATACTTCTGTAATACTGTTACTGCAGTACAAATACTCCTGTAATACTGTTACTGCAGTAAAAATACTTCTGTAATACTGTTACTGTATTACAAATACTTCTGTAATACTGTTACTGCAGTACAAATACTTCTTCAATACTGTTACTGCAGTACAAATACTTCTGTAATACTGTTACTGCAGTACAAATACTCCTGTAATACTGTTACTGCAGTACAAATACTTCTGTAATACTGTTACTGCAGTAAAAATACTCCTGTAATACTTTTACTGCAGTACAAATACTTCTGTAATACTGTTACTGCAGTACAAATACTTCTGTAATACTGTTACTGCAGTACAAATACTTCTGTAATACTGTTACTGCAGTACAAACACTTCTGAAATACTGTTACTGCAGTACAAATACTCCTGTAATACTGTTACTGCAGTACAAATACTCCTGCAGTACAAATACTCCTGAAATACTGTTACTGCAGTACAAATACTCCTGTAATACTGTTACTGCAGTACAAATACTCCTGTAATACTGTTACTGTAGTACAAATACTTCTGTAATACTGTTACTGCAGTACAAATACTTCTGTAATACTGTTAGTGCAGTACAAATACTTCTGTAATACTGTTACTGCAGTACAAATACTCCTGTAATACTGTTACTGCAGTACAAATACTTCTGTAATACTGTTACTGCAGTACAAATACTTCTGTATTACTGTTACTCCAGTACATATACTCCTGTAATACTGTTACTGCAGTACAAATACTCCTGTAATACTGTTACTCCAGTACACATACTCCTGTAATACTGTTACTGCAGTACAAATACTCCTGTAATACTGTTACTGCAGTACAAATACTGTTACTGCAGTAAAAATACTTCTGTAATACTGTTACTGCAGTACAAATACTTCTGTAATACTGTTACTGCAGTACAAATACTCCTGTAATACTGTTACTGCAGTACAAATACTTCTGTAATACTGTTACTTCAGTAAAAATACTCCTGTAATACTTTTACTGCAGTACAAATACTTCTGTATTACTGTTACTCCAGTACATATACTCCTGTAATACTGTTACTGCAGTACAAATACTCCTGTAATACTGTTACTCCAGTACACATACTCCTGTAATAGTGTTACTGCAGTACAAATACTCCTGTAATACTGTTACTGCAGTACAAATACTGTTACTCCAGTACAAATACTTCTGTAATACTGTTACTGCAGTACAAATACTTCTGTAATACTGTTACTGCAGTACAAATACTCCTGTAATACTGTTACTGCAGTACAAATACTTCTGTAATACTGTTACTTCAGTAAAATACTCCTGTAATACTTTTACTGCAGTACACATACTTCTGTATTACTGTTACTCCAGTACATATACTCCTGTAATACTGTTACTGCAGTACAAATACTCCTGTAATACTGTTACTCCAGTACACATACTCCTGTAATACTGTTACTGCAGTACAAATACTCCTGTAATACTGTTACTGCAGTACAAATACTGTTACTCCAGTACAAATACTTCTGTAATACTGTTACTGAAGTACAAATACTTCTGTAATACTGTTACTGCAGTACAAATACTCCTGTAATACTGTTACTGCAGTACAAATACTTCTGTAATACTGTTACTTCAGTAAAATACTCCTGTAATACTTTTACTGCAGTACAAATACTTCTGTAATACTGTTACTGCAGTACAAATACTCCTGTAATACTGTTACTGCAGTACAAATACTTCTGTAATACTGTTACTGCAGTACAAATACTTCTGTAATACTGTTACTGAAGTACAAATACCTCTGTAATACTGTTACTGCAGTACAAACACTTCTGTAATACTGTTACTGCAGTACAAATACTCCTGTAATACTGTTACTGCAGTACAAATACTTCTGTAATACTGTTACTGCAGTACAAATACTGTTACTGCAGTACAAATACTCCTGTAATACTGTCACTGCAGTACAAATACTCCTGTAATATGGTTACTGCAGTACAAATACTCCTGCAGTACAAATACTCTGTAATACTGTTACTGCAGTACAAATACTCCTGTAATACTGTTACTGCAGTACAAATACTCCTGCAGTACAAATACTCCTGTAATACAGTTACTGCAGTACAAATACTCCTGTAATACTGTTACTGCAGTACAAATACTGTTACTGCAGTACAAATACTCCTGTAATACTGTTAAATGCAGTACAAATACTTCTGTAATACTGTTACTGCAGTACAAATACTTCTGTAATACTGTTACTGCAGTACAAATACTTCTGTAATACTGTTACTGCAGTACAAATACTCCTGTAATACTGTTACTGCAGTACAAATACTTCTGTAATACTGTTACTGCAGTAAAAATACTCCTGTAATACTTTTACTGCAGTACAAATACTTCTGTAATACTGTTACTGCAGTACAAATACTTCTGTAATACTGTTACTGCAGTACAAATACTTCTGAAATACTGTTACTGCAGTACAATTACTCCTGTAATACTGTTACTGCAGTACAAATACTTCTGTAATACTGTTACTGCAGTACAAATACTTCTGTAATACTGTTACTGAAGTACAAATACCTCTGTAATACTGTTACTGCAGTACAAACACCTCTGTAATACTGTTACTGCAGTACAAATACTCCTGTAATACTGTTACTGCAGTACAAATACTTCTGTAATACTGTTACTGCAGTACAAATACTGTTACTGCAGTACAAATACTCCTGTAATACTGTCACTGCAGTACAAATACTCCTGTAATATGGTTACTGCAGTACAAATACTCCTGCAGTACAAATACTCCTGTAATACTGTTACTGCAGTACAAATACTCCTGTAATACTGTTACTGCAGTACAAATACTCCTGCAGTACAAATACTCCTGTAATACAGTTACTGCAGTACAAATACTCCTGTAATACTGTTACTGCAGTACAAATACTCCTGTAATACTGTTACTGTAGTACAAATACTTCTGTAATACTGTTACTGCAGTACAAATACTTCTGTAATACTGTTACTGCAGTACAAATACTTCTGTAATACTGTTACTGCAGTACAAATACTCCTGTAATACTGTTACTGCAGTACAAATACTCCTGCAGTACAAATACTCCTGTAATACAGTTACTGCAGTACAAATACTCCTGTAATACTGTTACTGCAGTACAAATACTCCTGTAATACTGTTACTGTAGTACAAATACTTCTGTAATACTGTTACTGCAGTACAAATACTTCTGTAATACTGTTACTGCAGTACAAATACTTCTGTAATACTGTTACTGCAGTACAAATACTCCTGTAATACTGTTACTGCAGTAAAAATACTTCTGTAATACTGTTAAGGCAGTACAAATACTTCTGTAATACTGTTACTGCAGTACAAATACTCCTGTAATACTGTTACTGCAGTAAAAATACTTCTGTAATACTGTTACTGTATTACAAATACTTCTGTAATACTGTTACTGCAGTACAAATACTTCTTCAATACTGTTACTGCAGTACAAATACTTCTGTAATACTGTTACTGCAGTACAAATACTCCTGTAATACTGTTACTGCAGTACAAATACTTCTGTAATACTGTTACTGCAGTAAAAATACTCCTGTAATACTTTTACTGCAGTACAAATACTTCTGTAATACTGTTACTGCAGTACAAATACTTCTGTAATACTGTTACTGCAGTACAAATACTTCTGTAATACTGTTACTGCAGTACAAACACTTCTGAAATACTGTTACTGCAGTACAAATACTCCTGTAATACTGTTACTGCAGTACAAATACTCCTGCAGTACAAATACTCCTGAAATACTGTTACTGCAGTACAAATACTCCTGTAATACTGTTACTGCAGTACAAATACTCCTGTAATACTGTTACTGTAGTACAAATACTTCTGTAATACTGTTACTGCAGTACAAATACTCCTGTAATACTGTCACTGCAGTACAAATACTCATTTAATATGGTTACTGCAGTACAAATACTCCTGCAGTACAAATACTCCTGTAATACTGTTACTGCAGTACAAATACTCCTGTAATACTGTTACTGCAGTACAAATACTCCTGCAGTACAAATACTCCTGTAATACTGTTACTGCTGTACAAATACTCCTGTAATACTGTTACTGCAGTACAAATACTCCTGTAATACTGTTACTGTATTACAAATACTTCTGTAATACTGTTACTGCAGTACAAATACTTCTGTAATACTGTTACTGCAGTACAAATACTTCTGTAATACTGTTACTGCAGTACAAATACTCCTGTAATACTGTTACTGCAGTACAAATACTTCTGAAATACTGTTACTGCAGTACAATTACTCCTGTAATACTGTTACTGCAGTACAAATACTCCTGCAGTACAAATACTCATGTAATGCTGTTACTGCAGTACAAATACTCCTGTAATACTGTTACTGTATTACAAATACTTCTGTAATACTGTTACTGCAGTACAAATACTTCTGTAATACTGTTACTGCAGTACAAATACTTCTGTAATACTGTTACTGCAGTACAAATACTCCTGTAATACTGTTACTGCAGTACAAATACTTCTGTAATACTGTTACTGCAGTAAAAATACTCCTGTAATACTTTTACTGCAGTACAAATACTTCTGTAATACTGTTACTGCAGTACAAATACTTCTGTAATACTGTTACTGCAGTACAAATACTTCTGAAATACTGTTACTGCAGTACAATTACTCCTGTAATACTGTTACTGCAGTACAAATACTCCTGCAGTACAAATACTCATGTAATGCTGTTACTGCAGTACAAATACTCCTGTAATACTGTTACTGCAGTACAAATACTCCTGTAATACTGTTACTGTGGTACAATAATTCTGTAATACTTATACTGCAGTACAAATACTCATGTAATACTGTTACAGCAGTACAAATACTTGTGTAATACTGTTACTGCAGTACAAATACTCCTGCAGTACAAATACTCATGTAATGCTGTTACTGCAGTACAAATACTCCTGTAATACTGTTACTGTATTACAAATACTTCTGTAATACTGTTACTGCAGTACAAATACTTCTGTAATACTGTTACTGCAGTACAAATACTTCTGTAATACTGTTACTGCAGTACAAATACTCCTGTAATACTGTTACTGCAGTACAAATACTTCTGTAATACTGTTACTGCAGTAAAAAATACTCCTGTAATACTTTTACTGCAGTACAAATACTTCTGTAATACTGTTACTGCAGTACAAATACTTCTGTAATACTGTTACTGCAGTACAAATACTTCTGAAATACTGTTACTGCAGTACAATTACTCCTGTAATACTGTTACTGCAGTACAAATACTCCTGCAGTACAAATACTCATGTAATACTGTTACAGCAGTACAAATACTTGTGTAATACTGTTACTGCAGTACAAATACTCCTGTAATACTGTTACTGCAGTACAAATACTCATGCAGTACAAATACTCCTGTAATACTGTTACTGCAGTACAAATACTCCTGTAATACTGTTACTGCAGTACAAATACTCCTGTAATACTGTTACTGTAGTACAAATACTTCTGTAATACTGTTACTGCAGTACAAATACTTCTGTAATACTGTTACTGCAGTACAAATACTCCTGTAATACTGTTACTGCAGTACAAATACTTCTGTAATACTGTTACTGCAGTACAAATACTTCTGTAATACTGTTACTGCAGTACACATTCTCCTGTAATACTGTTACTGCAGTACAAATACTCCTGTAATACTGTTACTGCAGTACAAATACTGTTACTGCAGTACAAATACTCCTGTAATACTGTTAAATGCAGTACAAATACTTCTGTAATACTGTTACTGCAGTACAAATACTTCTGTAATACTGTTACTGCAGTACAAATACTTCTGTAATACTGTTACTGCAGTACAAATACTCCTGTAATACTGTTACTGCAGTACAAATACTTCTGTAATACTGTTACTGCAGTACAAATACTCCTGTAATACTTTTACTGCAGTACAAATACTTCTGTAATACTGTTACTGCAGTACAAATACTTCTGTAATACTGTTACTGCAGTACAAATACTTCTGAAATACTGTTACTGCAGTACAATTACTCCTGTAATACTGTTACTGCAGTACAAATACTCATGCAGTACAAATACTCCTGTAATACTGTTACTGCAGTACAAATACTCCTGTAATACTGTTACTGCAGTACAAATACTCCTGTAATACTGTTACTGTAGTACAAATACTTCTGTAATACTGTTACTGCAGTACAAATACTTCTGTAATACTGTTACTGCAGTACAAATACTCCTGTAATACTGTTACTGCAGTACAAATACTTCTGTAATACTGTTACTGCAGTGCAAATACTTCTGTAATACTGTTACTGCAGTACACATTCTCCTGTAATACTGTTACTGCAGTACAAATACTCCTGTAATACTGTTACTGCAGTACAAATACTGTTACTGCAGTACAAATACTCCTGTAATACTGTTAAATGCAGTACAAATACTTCTGTAATACTGTTACTGCAGTACAAATACTTCTGTAATACTGTTACTGCAGTACAAATACTTCTGTAATACTGTTACTGCAGTACAAATACTCCTGTAATACTGTTACTGCAGTACAAATACTTCTGTAATACTGTTACTGCAGTACAAATACTCCTGTAATACTTTTACTGCAGTACAAATACTTCTGTAATACTGTTACTGCAGTACAAATACTTCTGTAATACTGTTACTGCAGTACAAATACTTCTGAAATACTGTTACTGCAGTACAATTACTCCTGTAATACTGTTACTGCAGTACAAATACTCCTGCAGTACAAATACTCATGTAATGCTGTTACTGCAGTACAAATACTCCTGTAATACTGTTACTGCAGTACAAATACTCCTGTAATACTGTTACTGTGGTACAATAATTCTGTAATACTTATACTGCAGTACAAATACTCATGTAATACTGTTACAGCAGTACAAATACTTGTGTAATACTGTTACTGCAGTACAAATACTCCTGCAGTACAAATACTCATGTAATGCTGTTACTGCAGTACAAATACTCCTGTAATACTGTTACTGTATTACAAATACTTCTGTAATACTGTTACTGCAGTACAAATACTTCTGTAATACTGTTACTGCAGTACAAATACTTCTGTAATACTGTTACTGCAGTACAAATACTCCTGTAATACTGTTACTGCAGTACAAATACTTCTGTAATACTGTTACTGCAGTAAAAATACTCCTGTAATACTTTTACTGCAGTACAAATACTTCTGTAATACTGTTACTGCAGTACAAATACTTCTGTAATACTGTTACTGCAGTACAAATACTTCTGAAATACTGTTACTGCAGTACAATTACTCCTGTAATACTGTTACTGCAGTACAAATACTCCTGCAGTACAAATACTCATGTAATACTGTTACAGCAGTACAAATACTTGTGTAATACTGTTACTGCAGTACAAATACTCCTGTAATACTGTTACTGCAGTACAAATACTCATGCAGTACAAATACTCCTGTAATACTGTTACTGCAGTACAAATACTCCTGTAATACTGTTACTGCAGTACAAATACTCCTGTAATACTGTTACTGTAGTACAAATACTTCTGTAATACTGTTACTGCAGTACAAATACTTCTGTAATACTGTTACTGCAGTACAAATACTCCTGTAATACTGTTACTGCAGTACAAATACTTCTGTAATACTGTTACTGCAGTACAAATACTTCTGTAATACTGTTACTGCAGTACACATTCTCCTGTAATACTGTTACTGCAGTACAAATACTCCTGTAATACTGTTACTGCAGTACAAATACTGTTACTGCAGTACAAATACTCCTGTAATACTGTTAAATGCAGTACAAATACTTCTGTAATACTGTTACTGCAGTACAAATACTTCTGTAATACTGTTACTGCAGTACAAATACTTCTGTAATACTGTTACTGCAGTACAAATACTCCTGTAATACTGTTACTGCAGTACAAATACTTCTGTAATACTGTTACTGCAGTAAAAATACTCCTGTAATACTTTTACTGCAGTACAAATACTTCTGTAATACTGTTACTGCAGTACAAATACTTCTGTAATACTGTTACTGCAGTACAAATACTTCTGAAATACTGTTACTGCAGTACAATTACTCCTGTAATACTGTTACTGCAGTACAAATACTCCTGCAGTACAAATACTCATGTAATGCTGTTACTGCAGTACAAATACTCCTGTAATACTGTTACTGCAGTACAAATACTCCTGTAATACTGTTACTGTGGTACAATAATTCTGTAATACTTATACTGCAGTACAAATACTCATGTAATACTGTTACAGCAGTACAAATACTTGTGTAATACTGTTACTGCAGTACAAATACTCCTGTAATACTGTTACTGCAGTACAAATACTCCTGCAGTACAAATACTCCTGTAATACTGTTACTGCAGTACAAATACTCCTGTAATACTGTTACTGCAGTACAAATACTCCTGTAATACTGTTACTGTAGTACAAATACTTCTGTAATACTGTTACTGCAGTACAAATACTTCTGTAATACTGTTAGTGCAGTACAAATACTTCTGTAATACTGTTACTGCAGTACAAATACTCCTGTAATACTGTTACTGCAGTACAAATACTCCTGTAATACTGTTACTGCAGTACAAATACTCCTGTAATACTGTTACTCCAGTACACATACTCCTGTAATACTGTTACTGCAGTACAAATACTCCTGTAATACTGTTACTGCAGTACAAATACTGTTACTGCAGTACAAATACTTCTGTAATACTGTTACTGCAGTACAAATACTTCTGTAATACTGTTACTGCAGTACAAATACTCCTGTAATACTGTTACTGCAGTACAAATACTTCTGTAATACTGTTACTTCAGTAAAAATACTCCTGTAATACTTTTACTGCAGTACAAATACTTCTGTAATACTGTTACTGCAGTACAAATACTCCTGTAATACTGTTACTGCAGTACAAATACTTCTGTAATACTGTTACTGCAGTACAAATACTTCTGTAATACTGTTACTGAAGTACAAATACCTCTGTAATACTGTTACTGCAGTACAAACACTTCTGTAATACTGTTACTGCAGTACAAATACTCCTGTAATACTGTTACTGCAGTACAAATACTCCTGTAATACTGTCACTGCAGTACAAATACTCCTGTAATATGGTTACTGCAGTACAAATACTCCTGCAGTACAAATACTCCTGTAATACTGTTACTGCAGTACAAATACTCCTGTAATACTGTTACTGCAGTACAAATACTCCTGCAGTACAAATACTCCTGTAATACAGTTACTGCAGTACAAATACTCCTGTAATACTGTTACTGCAGTACAAATACTCCTGTAATACTGTTACTGTAGTACAAATACTTCTGTAATACTGTTACTGCAGTACAAATACTCCTGTAATACTGTTACTGCAGTACAAATACTTCTGTAATACTGTTACTGCAGTACAAATACTTCTGTAATACTGTTACTGAAGTACAAATACCTCTGTAATACTGTTACTGCAGTACAAACACTTCTGTAATACTGTTACTGCAGTACAAATACTCCTGTAATACTGTTACTGCAGTACAAATACTCCTGTAATACTGTCACTGCAGTACAAATACTCCTGTAATATGGTTACTGCAGTACAAATACTCCTGCAGTACAAATACTCCTGTAATACTGTTACTGCAGTACAAATACTCCTGTAATACTGTTACTGCAGTACAAATACTCCTGCAGTACAAATACTCCTGTAATACAGTTACTGCAGTACAAATACTCCTGTAATACAGTTACTGCAGTACAAATACTCCTGTAATACTGTTACTGCAGTACAAATACTCCTGTAATACTGTTACTGTAGTACAAATACTTCTGTAATACTGTTACTGCAGTACAAATACTTCTGTAATACTGTTACTGTATTACAAATACTTCTGTAATACTGTTACTGCAGTACAAATACTTCTGTAATACTGTTACTGCAGTACAAATACTTCTGTAATACTGTTACTGCAGTACAAATACTCCTGTAATACTGTTACTGCAGTACAAATACTTCTGTAATACTGTTACTGCAGTAAAAATACTCCTGTAATACTTTTACTGCAGTACAAATACTTCTGTAATACTGTTACTGCAGTACAAATACTTCTGTAATACTGTTACTGCAGTACAAATACTTCTGAAATACTGTTACTGCAGTACAATTACTCCTGTAATACTGTTACTGCAGTACAAATACTCCTGCAGTACAAATACTCATGTAACGCTGTTACTGCAGTACAAATACTCCTGTAATACTGTTACTGCAGTACAAATACTCCTGTAATACTGTTACTGTGGTACAATAATTCTGTAATACTTATACTGCAGTACAAATACTCATGTAATACTGTTACAGCAGTACAAATACTTGTGTAATACTGTTACTGCAGTACAAATACTCCTGCAGTACAAATACTCATGTAATGCTGTTACTGCAGTACAAATACTCCTGTAATACTGTTACTGTATTACAAATACTTCTGTAATACTGTTACTGCAGTACAAATACTTCTGTAATACTGTTACTGCAGTACAAATACTTCTGTAATACTGTTACTGCAGTACAAATACTCCTGTAATACTGTTACTGCAGTACAAATACTTCTGTAATACTGTTACTGCAGTAAAAATACTCCTGTAATACTTTTACTGCAGTACAAATACTTCTGTAATACTGTTACTGCAGTACAAATACTTCTGTAATACTGTTACTGCAGTACAAATACTTCTGAAATACTGTTACTGCAGTACAATTACTCCTGCAATACTGTTACTGCAGTACAAATACTCCTGCAGTACAAATACTCATGTAATACAGTTACTGCAGTACAAATACTCCTGTAATACTGTTACTGCAGTACAAATACTCCTGTAATACTGTTACTGTAGTACAAATACTTCTGTAATACTGTTACTGCAGTACAAATACTCCTGTAATACTGTTACTGCAGTACAAATACTTCTGTAATACTGTTACTGCAGTACAAATACTTCTGTAATACTGTTACTGAAGTACAAATACCTCTGTAATACTGTTACTGCAGTACAAACACTTCTGTAATACTGTTACTGCAGTACAAATACTCCTGTAATACTGTTACTGCAGTACAAATACTCCTGTAATACTGTCACTGCAGTACAAATACTCCTGTAATATGGTTACTGCAGTACAAATACTCCTGCAGTACAAATACTCCTGTAATACTGTTACTGCAGTACAAATACTCCTGTAATACTGTTACTGCAGTACAAATACTCCTGCAGTACAAATACTCCTGTAATACAGTTACTGCAGTACAAATACTCCTGTAATACAGTTACTGCAGTACAAATACTCCTGTAATACTGTTACTGCAGTACAAATACTCCTGTAATACTGTTACTGTAGTACAAATACTTCTGTAATACTGTTACTGCAGTACAAATACTTCTGTAATACTGTTACTGTATTACAAATACTTCTGTAATACTGTTACTGCAGTACAAATACTTCTGTAATACTGTTACTGCAGTACAAATACTTCTGTAATACTGTTACTGCAGTACAAATACTCCTGTAATACTGTTACTGCAGTACAAATACTTCTGTAATACTGTTACTGCAGTAAAAATACTCCTGTAATACTTTTACTGCAGTACAAATACTTCTGTAATACTGTTACTGCAGTACAAATACTTCTGTAATACTGTTACTGCAGTACAAATACTTCTGAAATACTGTTACTGCAGTACAATTACTCCTGTAATACTGTTACTGCAGTACAAATACTCCTGCAGTACAAATACTCATGTAATGCTGTTACTGCAGTACAAATACTCCTGTAATACTGTTACTGCAGTACAAATACTCCTGTAATACTGTTACTGTGGTACAATAATTCTGTAATACTTATACTGCAGTACAAATACTCATGTAATACTGTTACAGCAGTACAAATACTTGTGTAATACTGTTACTGCAGTACAAATACTCCTGCAGTACAAATACTCATGTAATGCTGTTACTGCAGTACAAATACTCCTGTAATACTGTTACTGTATTACAAATACTTCTGTAATACTGTTACTGCAGTACAAATACTTCTGTAATACTGTTACTGCAGTACAAATACTTCTGTAATACTGTTACTGCAGTACAAATACTCCTGTAATACTGTTACTGCAGTACAAATACTTCTGTAATACTGTTACTGCAGTAAAAATACTCCTGTAATACTTTTACTGCAGTACAAATACTTCTGTAATACTGTTACTGCAGTACAAATACTTCTGTAATACTGTTACTGCAGTACAAATACTTCTGAAATACTGTTACTGCAGTACAATTACTCCTGTAATACTGTTACTGCAGTACAAATACTCCTGCAGTACAAATACTCATGTAATACTGTTACAGCAGTACAAATACTTGTGTAATACTGTTACTGCAGTACAAATACTCCTGTAATACTGTTACTGCAGTACAAATACTCCTGTAATACTGTTACTGCAGTACAAATACTCCTGTAATACTGTTACTGTAGTACAAATACTTCTGTAATACTGTTACTGCAGTACAAATACTTCTGTAATACTGTTACTGCAGTACAAATACTCCTGTAATACTGTTACTGCAGTACAAATACTTCTGTAATACTGTTACTGCAGTACAAATACTTCTGTAATACTGTTACTGCAGTACACATTCTCCTGTAATACTGTTACTGCAGTACAAATACTTCTGTAATACTGTTACTGCAGTAAAAATACTCCTGTAATACTTTTACTGCAGTACAAATACTTCTGTAATACTGTTACTGCAGTACAAATACTTCTGTAATACTGTTACTGCAGTACAAATACTTCTGAAATACTGTTACTGCAGTACAATTACTCCTGTAATACTGTTACTGCAGTACAAATACTCCTGCAGTACAAATACTCATGTAATACAGTTACTGCAGTACAAATACTCCTGTAATACTGTTACTGCAGTACAAATACTCCTGTAATACTGTTACTGTAGTACAAATACTTCTGTAATACTGTTACTGCAGTACAAATACTCCTGTAATACTGTTACTGCAGTACAAATACTTCTGTAATACTGTTACTGCAGTACAAATACTTCTGTAATACTGTTACTGAAGTACAAATACCTCTGTAATACTGTTACTGCAGTACAAACACTTCTGTAATACTGTTACTGCAGTACAAATACTCCTGTAATACTGTTACTGCAGTACAAATACTCCTGTAATACTGTCACTGCAGTACAAATACTCCTGTAATATGGTTACTGCAGTACAAATACTCCTGCAGTACAAATACTCCTGTAATACTGTTACTGCAGTACAAATACTCCTGTAATACTGTTACTGCAGTACAAATACTCCTGCAGTACAAATACTCCTGTAATACAGTTACTGCAGTACAAATACTCCTGTAATACAGTTACTGCAGTACAAATACTCCTGTAATACTGTTACTGCAGTACAAATACTCCTGTAATACTGTTACTGTAGTACAAATACTTCTGTAATACTGTTACTGCAGTACAAATACTTCTGTAATACTGTTACTGTATTACAAATACTTCTGTAATACTGTTACTGCAGTACAAATACTTCTGTAATACTGTTACTGCAGTACAAATACTTCTGTAATACTGTTACTGCAGTACAAATACTCCTGTAATACTGTTACTGCAGTACAAATACTTCTGTAATACTGTTACTGCAGTAAAAATACTCCTGTAATACTTTTACTGCAGTACAAATACTTCTGTAATACTGTTACTGCAGTACAAATACTTCTGTAATACTGTTACTGCAGTACAAATACTCCTGTAATACTGTTACTGCAGTACAAATACTTCTGTAATACTGTTACTGCAGTACAAATACTTCTGTAATACTGTTACTGCAGTACACATTCTCCTGTAATACTGTTACTGCAGTACAAATACTTCTGTAATACTGTTACTGCAGTAAAAATACTCCTGTAATACTTTTACTGCAGTACAAATACTTCTGTAATACTGTTACTGCAGTACAAATACTTCTGTAATACTGTTACTGCAGTACAAATACTTCTGAAATACTGTTACTGCAGTACAATTACTCCTGTAATACTGTTACTGCAGTACAAATACTCCTGCAGTACAAATACTCATGTAATACAGTTACTGCAGTACAAATACTCCTGTAATACTGTTACTGCAGTACAAATACTCCTGTAATACTGTTACTGTAGTACAAATACTTCTGTAATACTGTTACTGCAGTACAAATACTCCTGTAATACTGTTACTGCAGTACAAATACTTCTGTAATACTGTTACTGCAGTACAAATACTTCTGTAATACTGTTACTGAAGTACAAATACCTCTGTAATACTGTTACTGCAGTACAAACACTTCTGTAATACTGTTACTGCAGTACAAATACTCCTGTAATACTGTTACTGCAGTACAAATACTCCTGTAATACTGTCACTGCAGTACAAATACTCCTGTAATATGGTTACTGCAGTACAAATACTCCTGCAGTACAAATACTCCTGTAATACTGTTACTGCAGTACAAATACTCCTGTAATACTGTTACTGCAGTACAAATACTCCTGCAGTACAAATACTCCTGTAATACAGTTACTGCAGTACAAATACTCCTGTAATACAGTTACTGCAGTACAAATACTCCTGTAATACTGTTACTGCAGTACAAATACTCCTGTAATACTGTTACTGTAGTACAAATACTTCTGTAATACTGTTACTGCAGTACAAATACTTCTGTAATACTGTTACTGTATTACAAATACTTCTGTAATACTGTTACTGCAGTACAAATACTTCTGTAATACTGTTACTGCAGTACAAATACTTCTGTAATACTGTTACTGCAGTACAAATACTCCTGTAATACTGTTACTGCAGTACAAATACTTCTGTAATACTGTTACTGCAGTAAAAATACTCCTGTAATACTTTTACTGCAGTACAAATACTTCTGTAATACTGTTACTGCAGTACAAATACTTCTGTATTACTGTTACTGCAGTACAAATACTTCTGAAATACTGTTACTGCAGTACAATTACTCCTGTAATACTGTTACTGCAGTACAAATACTCCTGCAGTACAAATACTCATGTAATGCTGTTACTGCAGTACAAATACTCCTGTAATACTGTTACTGCAGTACAAATACTCCTGTAATACTGTTACTGTGGTACAATAATTCTGTAATACTTATAATGCAGTACAAATACTCATGTAATACTGTTACAGCAGTACAAATACTTGTGTAATACTGTTACTGCAGTACAAATACTCCTGCAGTACAAATACTCATGTAATGCTGTTACTGCAGTACAAATACTCCTGTAATACTGTTACTGTATTACAAATACTTCTGTAATACTGTTACTGCAGTACAAATACTTCTGTAATACTGTTACTGCAGTACAAATACTTCTGTAATACTGTTACTGCAGTACAAATACTCCTGTAATACTGTTACTGCAGTACAAATACTTCTGTAATACTGTTACTGCAGTAAAAATACTCCTGTAATACTTTTACTGCAGTACAAATACTTCTGTAATACTGTTACTGCAGTACAAATACTTCTGTAATACTGTTACTGCAGTACAAATACTTCTGAAATACTGTTACTGCAGTACAATTACTCCTGTAATACTGTTACTGCAGTACAAATACTCCTGCAGTACAAATACTCATGTAATACTGTTACAGCAGTACAAATACTTGTGTAATACTGTTACTGCAGTACAAATACTCCTGTAATACTGTTACTGCAGTACAAATACTCATGCAGTACAAATACTCCTGTAATACTGTTACTGCAGTACAAATACTCCTGTAATACTGTTACTGCAGTACAAATACTCCTGTAATACTGTTACTGTAGTACAAATACTTCTGTAATACTGTTACTGCAGTACAAATACTTCTGTAATACTGTTACTGCAGTACAAATACTCCTGTAATACTGTTACTGCAGTACAAATACTTCTGTAATACTGTTACTGCAGTACAAATACTTCTGTAATACTGTTACTGCAGTACACATTCTCCTGTAATACTGTTACTGCAGTACAAATACTCCTGTAATACTGTTACTGCAGTACAAATACTGTTACTGCAGTACAAATACTCCTGTAATACTGTTAAATGCAGTACAAATACTTCTGTAATACTGTTACTGCAGTACAAATACTTCTGTAATACTGTTACTGCAGTACAAATACTTCTGTAATACTGTTACTGCAGTACAAATACTCCTGTAATACTGTTACTGCAGTACAAATACTTCTGTAATACTGTTACTGCAGTAAAAATACTCCTGTAATACTTTTACTGCAGTACAAATACTTCTGTAATACTGTTACTGCAGTACAAATACTTCTGTAATACTGTTACTGCAGTACAAATACTTCTGAAATACTGTTACTGCAGTACAATTACTCCTGTAATACTGTTACTGCAGTACAAATACTCCTGCAGTACAAATACTCATGTAATGCTGTTACTGCAGTACAAATACTCCTGTAATACTGTTACTGCAGTACAAATACTCCTGTAATACTGATACTGTGGTACAATAATTCTGTAATACTTATACTGCAGTACAAATACTCATGTAATACTGTTACAGCAGTACAAATACTTGTGTAATACTGTTACTGCAGTACAAATACTCCTGTAATACTGTTACTGCAGTACAAATACTCCTGCAGTACAAATACTCCTGTAATACTGTTACTGCAGTACAAATACTCCTGTAATACTGTTACTGCAGTACAAATACTCCTGTAATACTGTTACTGTAGTACAAATACTTCTGTAATACTGTTACTGCAGTACAAATACTTCTGTAATACTGTTAGTGCAGTACAAATACTTCTGTAATACTGTTACTGCAGTACAAATACTCCTGTAATACTGTTACTGCAGTACAAATACTCCTGTAATACTGTTACTGCAGTACAAATACTCCTGTAATACTGTTACTCCAGTACACATACTCCTGTAATACTGTTACTGCAGTACAAATACTCCTGTAATACTGTTACTGCAGTACAAATACTGTTACTGCAGTACAAATACTTCTGTAATACTGTTACTGCAGTACAAATACTTCTGTAATACTGTTACTGCAGTACAAATACTCCTGTAATACTGTTACTGCAGTACAAATACTTCTGTAATACTGTTACTTCAGTAAAAATACTCCTGTAATACTTTTACTGCAGTACAAATACTTCTGTAATACTGTTACTGCAGTACAAATACTCCTGTAATACTGTTACTGCAGTACAAATACTTCTGTAATACTGTTACTGCAGTACAAATACTTCTGTAATACTGTTACTGAAGTACAAATACCTCTGTAATACTGTTACTGCAGTACAAACACTTCTGTAATACTGTTACTGCAGTACAAATACTCCTGTAATACTGTTACTGCAGTACAAATACTCCTGTAATACTGTCACTGCAGTACAAATACTCCTGTAATATGGTTACTGCAGTACAAATACTCCTGCAGTACAAATACTCCTGTAATACTGTTACTGCAGTACAAATACTCCTGTAATACTGTTACTGCAGTACAAATACTCCTGCAGTACAAATACTCCTGTAATACAGTTACTGCAGTACAAATACTCCTGTAATACTGTTACTGCAGTACAAATACTCCTGTAATACTGTTACTGTAGTACAAATACTTCTGTAATACTGTTACTGCAGTACAAATACTCCTGTAATACTGTTACTGCAGTACAAATACTTCTGTAATACTGTTACTGCAGTACAAATACTTCTGTAATACTGTTACTGAAGTACAAATACCTCTGTAATACTGTTACTGCAGTACAAACACTTCTGTAATACTGTTACTGCAGTACAAATACTCCTGTAATACTGTTACTGCAGTACAAATACTCCTGTAATACTGTCACTGCAGTACAAATACTCCTGTAATATGGTTACTGCAGTACAAATACTCCTGCAGTACAAATACTCCTGTAATACTGTTACTGCAGTACAAATACTCCTGTAATACTGTTACTGCAGTACAAATACTCCTGCAGTACAAATACTCCTGTAATACAGTTACTGCAGTACAAATACTCCTGTAATACAGTTACTGCAGTACAAATACTCCTGTAATACTGTTACTGCAGTACAAATACTCCTGTAATACTGTTACTGTAGTACAAATACTTCTGTAATACTGTTACTGCAGTACAAATACTTCTGTAATACTGTTACTGCAGTACAAATACTTCTGTAATACTGTTACTGCAGTACAAATACTCCTGTAATACTGTTACTGCAGTAAAAATACTTCTGTAATACTGTTAAGGCAGTACAAATACTTCTGTAATACTGCTACTGCAGTACAAATACTTCTGTAATACTGTTACTGTATTACAAATACTTCTGTAATACTGTTACTGCAGTACAAATACTTCTTCAATACTGTTACTGCAGTACAAATACTTCTGTAATACTGTTACTGCAGTACAAATACTCCTGTAATACTGTTACTGCAGTACAAATACTTCTGTAATACTGTTACTGCAGTAAAAATACTCCTGTAATACTTTTACTGGAGTACAAATACTTCTGTAATACTGTTACTGCAGTACAAATACTTCTGTAATACTGTTACTGCAGTACAAATACTTCTGTAATACTGTTACTGCAGTACAAACACTTCAGAAATACTGTTACTGCAGTACAAATACTCCTGTAATACTGTTACTGCAGTACAAATACTCCTGCAGTACAAATACTCCTGAAATACTGTTACTGCAGTACAAATACTCCTGTAATACTGTTACTGCAGTACAAATACTCCTGTAATACTGTTACTGTAGTACAAATACTTCTGTAATACTGTTACTGCAGTACAAATACTCCTGTAATACTGTTACTGCAGTACAAATACTCCTGTAATACTGTTACTGCAGTACAAATACTCCTGTAATACTGTTACTGTAGTACAAATACTTCTGTAATACTGTTACTGCAGTACAAATACTTCTGTAATACTGTTACTTGAGTACAAATACTTCTGTAATACTGTTACTGCAGTACGAATACTCCTGTAATACTGTTACTGCAGTAAAAATGCTTCTGTAATACTGTTACTGCAGTACAAATACTTCTGTAATACTGTTACTGCAGTACAAATACTCCTGTAATACTGTTACTGCAGAACAAATACTTCTGTAATACTGTTACTGCAGTACAAATACTTCTGTAATACTGTTACTGCAGTAAAAATACTCCTGTAATACTGTTACTGCAGTACAAATACTTCTGTAATACTGTTACTGCAGTACAAATACTCCTGTAATACTGTTACTGTAGTACAAATACTTCTGTAATACTGTTACTGCAGTACAAATACTTCTGTAATACTGTTACTGCAGTACAAATACTTCTGTAATACTGTTACTGCAGTACAAATACTCCTGTAATACTGTTACTGCAGTAAAAATGCTTCTGTAATACTGTTACTGCAGTACAAATACTTCTGTAATACTGTTACTGCAGTACAAATACTCCTGTAATACTGTTACTGCAGAACAAATACTTCTGTAATACTGTTACTGCAGTACAAATACTTCTGTAATACTGTTACTGCAGTAAAAATACTCCTGTAATACTGTTACTGCAGTACAAATACTTCTGTAATACTGTTACTGCAGTACAAATACTCCTGTAATACTGTTACTGTAGTACAAATACTTCTGTAATACTGTTACTGCAGTACAAATACTTCTGTAATACTGTTACTGCAGTAAAAATGCTTCTGTAATACTGTTACTGCAGTACAAATACTTCTGTAATACTGTTACTGCAGTACAAATACTCCTGTAATACTGTTACTGCAGAACAAATACTTCTGTAATACTGTTACTGCAGTACAAATACTTCTGTAATACTGTTACTGCAGTACAAATACTCCTGTAATACTGTTACTGCAGTACAAATACTCCTGTAATACTGTTACTGCAGTACAAATACTCCTGTAATACTGTTACTGTAGTACAAATACTTCTGTAATACTGTTACTGCAGTACAAATACTTCTGTAATACTGTTACTGCAGTAAAAATGCTTCTGTAATACTGTTACTGCAGTACAAATACTTCTGTAATACTGTTACTGCAGTACAAATACTCCTGTAATACTGTTACTGTAGTACAAATACTTCTGTAATACTGTTACTGCAGTACAAATACTTCTGTAATACTGTTACTGCAGTAAAAATGCTTCTGTAATACTGTTACTGCAGTACAAATACTTCTGTAATACTGTTACTGCAGTACAAATACTCCTGTAATACTGTTACTGCAGAACAAATACTTCTGTAATACTGTTACTGCAGTACAAATACTTCTGTAATACTGTTACTGCAGTACAAATACTCCTGTAATACTGTTACTGCAGTACAAATACTCCTGTAATACTGTTACTGCAGTACAAATACTCCTGTAATACTGTTACTGTAGTACAAATACTTCTGTAATACTGTTACTGCAGTACAAATACTTCTGTAATACTGTTACTGCAGTAAAAATGCTTCTGTAATACTGTTACTGCAGTAAAAATGCTTCTGTAATACTGTTACTGCAGTACAAATACTTCTGTAATACTGTTACTGCAGTACAAATACTCCTGTAATACTGTTACTGTAGTACAAATACTTCTGTAATACTGTTACTGCAGTACAAATACTTCTGTAATACTGTTACTGCAGTAAAAATGCTTCTGTAATACTGTTACTGCAGTACAAATACTTCTGTAATACTGTTACTGCAGTAAAAATGCTTCTGTAATACTGTTACTGCAGTAAAAATGCTTCTGTAATACTGTTACTGCAGTAAAAATGCTTCTGTAATACTGTTACTGCAGTACAAATACTTCTGTAATACTGTTACTGCAGTAAAAATGCTTCTGTAATACTGTTACTGCAGTACAAATACTTCTGTAATACTGTTACTGCAGTACAAATACTCCTGTAATACTGTTACTGCAGAACAAATACTTCTGTAATACTGTTACTGCAGTACAAATACTTCTGTAATACTGTTACTGCAGTACAAATACTCCTGTAATACTGTTACTGCAGTACAAATACTCCTGTAATACTGTTACTGCAGTACAAATACTCCTGTAATACTGTTACTGTAGTACAAATACTTCTGTAATACTGTTACTGCAGTACAAATACTTCTGTAATACTGTTACTGCAGTAAAAATGCTTCTGTAATACTGTTACTGCAGTACAAATACTTCTGTAATACTGTTACTGCAGTACAAATACTCCTGTAATACTGTTACTGTAGTACAAATACTTCTGTAATACTGTTACTGCAGTACAAATACTTCTGTAATACTGTTACTGCAGTAAAAATGCTTCTGTAATACTGTTACTGCAGTACAAATACTTCTGTAATACTGTTACTGCAGTACAAATACTCCTGTAATACTGTTACTGCAGAACAAATACTTCTGTAATACTGTTACTGCAGTACAAATACTTCTGTAATACTGTTACTGCAGTACAAATACTCCTGTAATACTGTTACTGCAGTACAAATACTCCTGTAATACTGTTACTGCAGTACAAATACTCCTGTAATACTGTTACTGTAGTACAAATACTTCTGTAATACTGTTACTGCAGTACAAATACTTCTGTAATACTGTTACTGCAGTAAAAATGCTTCTGTAATACTGTTACTGCAGTACAAATACTTCTGTAATACTGTTACTGCAGTACAAATACTCCTGTAATACTGTTACTGCAGAACAAATACTTCTGTAATACTGTTACTGCAGTACAAATACTTCTGTAATACTGTTACTGCAGTACAAATACTCCTGTAATACTGTTACTGCAGTACAAATACTCCTGTAATACTGTTACTGCAGTACAAATACTCCTGTAATACTGTTACTGTAGTACAAATACTTCTGTAATACTGTTACTGCAGTACAAATATTTCTGTAATACTGTTAATGCAGTACAAATACTTCTGTAATACTGTTACTGCAGTACGAATACTCCTGTAATACTGTTACTGCAGTAAAAATGCTTCTGTAATACTGTTACTGCAGTACAAATACTTCTGTAATACTGTTACTGCAGTACAAATACTCCTGTAATACTGTTACTGCAGAACAAATACTTCTGTAATACTGTTACTGCAGTACAAATACTTCTGTAATACTGTTACTGCAGTAAAAATACTCCTGTAATACTGTTACTGCAGTACAAATACTTCTGTAATACTGTTACTGCAGTACAAATACTCCTGTAATACTGTTACTGTAGTACAAATACTTCTGTAATACTGTTACTGCAGTACAAATACTTCTGTAATACTGTTACTGCAGTACAAATACTTCTGTAATACTGTTACTGCAGTACAAATACTCCTGTAATACTGTTACTGCAGTAAAAATGCTTCTGTAATACTGTTACTGCAGTACAAATACTTCTGTAATACTGTTACTGCAGTACAAATACTCCTGTAATACTGTTACTGCAGAACAAATACTTCTGTAATACTGTTACTGCAGTACAAATACTTCTGTAATACTGTTACTGCAGTAAAAATACTCCTGTAATACTGTTACTGCAGTACAAATACTTCTGTAATACTGTTACTGCAGTACAAATACTCCTGTAATACTGTTACTGTAGTACAAATACTTCTGTAATACTGTTACTGCAGTACAAATACTTCTGTAATACTGTTACTGCAGTAAAAATGCTTCTGTAATACTGTTACTGCAGTACAAATACTTCTGTAATACTGTTACTGCAGTACAAATACTCCTGTAATACTGTTACTGCAGAACAAATACTTCTGTAATACTGTTACTGCAGTACAAATACTTCTGTAATACTGTTACTGCAGTAAAAATACTCCTGTAATACTGTTACTGCAGTACAAATACTTCTGTAATACTGTTACTGCAGTACAAATACTCCTGTAATACTGTTACTGCAGTACAAATACTCCTGTAATACTGCTACTGCAGTACAAATACTTCTGTAATACTGTTACTGCAGTACAAATACTCCTGTAATACTGTTACTGCAGTATAAATACTTCTGTAATACTGTTACTGCAGTACAAATACTTCTGTAATACTGTTACTGCAGTACAAATACTCCTGTAATACTGTTACTGCAATACAAATACTCCTGTAATACTGCTACTGCAGTACAAATACTTCTGTAATACTGTTACTGCAGTACAAATAATCCTGTAATACTGTTACTGCAGTACAAATACTTCTGTAATACTGTTACTGCAGTACAAATACTTCTGTATTACTGTTACTCCAGTACACATACTCCTGTAATACTGTTACTGCAGTACAAATACTCCTGTAATACTGTTACTGCAGTACAAATACTGTTACTGCAGTACAAATACTTCTGTAATACTGTTACTGCAGTACAAATACTTCTGTAATACTGTTACTGCAGTACAAATACTCCTGTAATACTGTTACTGCAGTACAAATACTTCTGTAATACTGTTACTTCAGTAAAAATACTCCTGTAATACTTTTACTGCAGTACAAATACTTCTGTAATACTGTTACTGCAGTACAAATACTCCTGTAATACTGTTACTGCAGTACAAATACTTCTGTAATACTGTTACTGCAGTACAAATACTTCTGTAATACTGTTACTGAAGTACAAATACCTCTGTAATACTGTTACTGCAGTACAAACACTTCTGTAATACTGTTACTGCAGTACAAATACTCCTGTAATACTGTTACTGCAGTACAAATACTCCTGTAATACTGTCACTGCAGTACAAATACTCCTGTAATATGGTTACTGCAGTACAAATACTCCTGCAGTACAAATACTCCTGTAATACTGTTACTGCAGTACAAATACTCCTGTAATACTGTTACTGCAGTACAAATACTCCTGCAGTACAAATACTCCTGTAATACAGTTACTGCAGTACAAATACTCCTGTAATACTGTTACTGCAGTACAAATACTTCTGTAATACTGTTACTGCAGTACAAATACTTCTGTAATACTGTTACTGAAGTACAAATACCTCTGTAATACTGTTACTGCAGTACAAATACTGTTACTGCAGTACAAATACTTCTGTAATACTGTTACTGCAGTACAAATACTTCTGTAATACTGTTACTGCAGTACAAATACTTCTGTAATACTGTTACTGCAGTACAAATACTCCTGTAATACTGTTACTGCAGTACAAATACTTCTGTAATACTGTTACTGCAGTACAAATACTTCTGTAATACTGTTACTGAAGTACAAATACCTCTGTAATACTGTTACTGCAGTACAAACACTTCTTTAATACTGTTACTGCAGTACAAATACTCCTGTAAAACTGTTACTGCAGTACAAATACTCCTGTAATACTGTCACTGCAGTACAAATACTCCTGTAATATGGTTACTGCAGTACAAATACTCCTGCAGTACAAATACTCCTGTAATACTGTTACTGCAGTACAAATACTCCTGTAATACTGTTACTGCAGTACAAATACTCCTGCAGTACAAATACTCCTGTAATACAGTTACTGCAGTACAAATACTCCTGTAATACTGTTACTGCAGTACAAATACTCCTGTAATACTGTTACTGTAGTACAAATACTTCTGTAATACTGTTACTGCAGTACAAATACTCCTGTAATACTGTTACTGCAGTACAAATACTTCTGTAATACTGTTACTGCAGTACAAATACTTCTGTAATACTGTTACTGAAGTACAAATACCTCTGTAATACTGTTACTGCAGTACAAACACTTCTGTAATACTGTTACTGCAGTACAAATACTTCTGTAATACTGTTACTGCAGTACAAATACTTCTGTAATACTGTTACTGAAGTACAAATACCTCTGTAATACTGTTACTGCAGTACAAATACTGTTACTGCAGTACAAATACTTCTGTAATACTGTTACTGCAGTACAAATACTTCTGTAATACTGTTACTGCAGTACAAATACTTCTGTAATACTGTTACTGCAGTACAAATACTCCTGTAATACTGTTACTGCAGTACAAATACTTCTGTAATACTGTTACTGCAGTACAAATACTTCTGTAATACTGTTACTGAAGTACAAATACCTCTGTAATACTGTTACTGCAGTACAAACACTTCTTTAATACTGTTACTGCAGTACAAATACTCCTGTAATACTGTTACTGCAGTACAAATACTCCTGTAATACTGTCACTGCAGTACAAATACTCCTGTAATATGGTTACTGCAGTACAAATACTCCTGCAGTACAAATACTCCTGTAATACTGTTACTGCAGTACAAATACTCCTGTAATACTGTTACTGCAGTACAAATACTCCTGCAGTACAAATACTCCTGTAATACAGTTACTGCAGTACAAATACTCCTGTAATACTGTTACTGCAGTACAAATACTCCTGTAATACTGTTACTGTAGTACAAATACTTCTGTAATACTGTTACTGCAGTACAAATACTCCTGTAATACTGTTACTGCAGTACAAATACTTCTGTAATACTGTTACTGCAGTACAAATACTTCTGTAATACTGTTACTGAAGTACAAATACCTCTGTAATACTGTTACTGCAGTACAAACACTTCTGTAATACTGTTACTGCAGTACAAATACTCCTGTAATACTGTTACTGCAGTACAAATACTCCTGTAATACTGTCACTGCAGTACAAATACTCCTGTAATATGGTTACTGCAGTACAAATACTCCTGCAGTACAAATACTCCTGTAATACTGTTACTGCAGTACAAATACTCCTGTAATACTGTTACTGCAGTACAAATACTCCTGCAGTACAAATACTCCTGTAATACAGTTACTGCAGTACAAATACTCCTGTAATACAGTTACTGCAGTACAAATACTCCTGTAATACTGTTACTGCAGTACAAATACTCCTGTAATACTGTTACTGTAGTACAAATACTTCTGTAATACTGTTACTGCAGTACAAATACTTCTGTAATACTGTTACTGCAGTACAAATACTTCTGTAATACTGTTACTGCAGTACAAATACTCCTGTAATACTGTTACTGCAGTAAAAATACTTCTGTAATACTGTTAAGGCAGTACAAATAATTCTGTAATACTGCTACTGCAGTACAAATACTCCTGTAATACCGTTACTGCAGTACAAACACTTCTGTAATACTGTTACTGCAGTACAAATACTCCTGTAATACTGTTACTGCAGTACAAATACTCCTGTAATACTGTCACTGCAGTACAAATACTCCTGTAATATGGTTACTGCAGTACAAATACTCCTGCAGTACAAATACTCCTGTAATACTGTTACTGCAGTACAAATACTCCTGTAATACTGTTACTGCAGTACAAATACTCCTGCAGTACAAATACTCCTGTAATACAGTTACTGCAGTACAAATACTCCTGTAATACAGTTACTGCAGTACAAATACTCCTGTAATACTGTTACTGCAGTACAAATACTCCTGTAATACTGTTACTGTAGTACAAATACTTCTGTAATACTGTTACTGCAGTACAAATACTTCTGTAATACTGTTACTGCAGTACAAATACTTCTGTAATACTGTTACTGCAGTACAAATACTCCTGTAATACTGTTACTGCAGTAAAAATACTTCTGTAATACTGTTAAGGCAGTACAAATACTTCTGTAATACTGCTACTGCAGTACAAATACTCCTGTAATACTGTTACTGCAGTACAAATACTTCTGTAATACTGTTACTGCAGTAAAAATACTCCTGTAATACTTTTACTGCAGTACAAATACTTCTGTAATACTGTTACTGCAGTACAAATACTTCTGTAATACTGTTACTGCAGTACAAATACTTCTGTAATACTGTTACTGCAGTACAAACACTTCTGAAATACTGTTACTGCAGTACAAATACTCCTGTAATACTGTTACTGCAGTACAAATACTCCTGCAGTACAAATACTCCTGAAATACTGTTACTGCAGTACAAATACTCCTGTAATACTGTTACTGCAGTACAAATACTCCTGTAATACTGTTACTGTAGTACAAATACTTCTGTAATACTGTTACTGCAGTACAAATACTCCTGTAATACTGTTACTGCAGTACAAATACTCCTGTAATACTGTTACTGCAGTACAAATACTCCTGTAATACTGTTACTGTAGTACAAATACTTCTGTAATACTGTTACTGCAGTACAAATACTTCTGTAATACTGTTACTGCAGTACAAATACTGTTACTGCAGTACAAATACTTCTGTAATACTGTTACTGCAGTACAAATACTTCTGTAATACTGTTACTGCAGTACAAATACTTCTGTAATACTGTTACTGCAGTACAAATACTCCTGTAATACTGTTACTGCAGTACAAATACTTCTGTAATACTGTTACTGCAGTACAAATACTTCTGTAATACTGTTACTGAAGTACAAATACATCTGTAATACTGTTACTGCAGTACAAACACTTCTTTAATACTGTTACTGCAGTACAAATACTCCTGTAATACTGTTACTGCAGTACAAATACTCCTGTAATACTGTCACTGCAGTACAAATACTCCTGTAATATGGTTACTGCAGTACAAATACTCCTGCAGTACAAATACTCCTGTAATACTGTTACTGCAGTACAAATACTCCTGTAATACTGTTACTGCAGTACAAATACTCCTGCAGTACAAATACTCCTGTAATACAGTTACTGCAGTACAAATACTCCTGTAATACTGTTACTGCAGTACAAATACTCCTGTAATACTGTTACTGTAGTACAAATACTTCTGTAATACTGTTACTGCAGTACAAATACTCCTGTAATACTGTTACTGCAGTACAAATACTTCTGTAATACTGTTACTGCAGTACAAATACTTCTGTAATACTGTTACTGAAGTACAAATACCTCTGTAATACTGTTACTGCAGTACAAACACTTCTGTAATACTGTTACTGCAGTACAAATACTTCTGTAATACTGTTACTGCAGTACAAATACTTCTGTAATACTGTTACTGAAGTACAAATACCTCTGTAATACTGTTACTGCAGTACAAATACTGTTACTGCAGTACAAATACTTCTGTAATACTGTTACTGCAGTACAAATACTTCTGTAATACTGTTACTGCAGTACAAATACTTCTGTAATACTGTTACTGCAGTACAAATACTCCTGTAATACTGTTACTGCAGTACAAATACTTCTGTAATACTGTTACTGCAGTACAAATACTTCTGTAATACTGTTACTGAAGTACAAATACCTCTGTAATACTGTTACTGCAGTACAAACACTTCTTTAATACTGTTACTGCAGTACAAATACTCCTGTAATACTGTTACTGCAGTACAAATACTCCTGTAATACTGTCACTGCAGTACAAATACTCCTGTAATATGGTTACTGCAGTACAAATACTCCTGCAGTACAAATACTCCTGTAATACTGTTACTGCAGTACAAATACTCCTGTAATACTGTTACTGCAGTACAAATACTCCTGCAGTACAAATACTCCTGTAATACAGTTACTGCAGTACAAATACTCCTGTAATACTGTTACTGCAGTACAAATACTCCTGTAATACTGTTACTGTAGTACAAATACTTCTGTAATACTGTTACTGCAGTACAAATACTCCTGTAATACTGTTACTGCAGTACAAATACTTCTGTAATACTGTTACTGCAGTACAAATACTTCTGTAATACTGTTACTGAAGTACAAATACCTCTGTAATACTGTTACTGCAGTACAAACACTTCTGTAATACTGTTACTGCAGTACAAATACTCCTGTAATACTGTTACTGCAGTACAAATACTCCTGTAATACTGTCACTGCAGTACAAATACTCCTGTAATATGGTTACTGCAGTACAAATACTCCTGCAGTACAAATACTCCTGTAATACTGTTACTGCAGTACAAATACTCCTGTAATACTGTTACTGCAGTACAAATACTCCTGCAGTACAAATACTCCTGTAATACAGTTACTGCAGTACAAACACTTCTGTAATACTGTTACTGCAGTACAAATACTCCTGTAATACTGTTACTGCAGTACAAATACTCCTGTAATACTGTCACTGCAGTACAAATACTCCTGTAATATGGTTACTGCAGTACAAATACTCCTGCAGTACAAATACTCCTGTAATACTGTTACTGCAGTACAAATACTCCTGTAATACTGTTACTGCAGTACAAATACTCCTGCAGTACAAATACTCCTGTAATACAGTTACTGCAGTACAAATACTCCTGTAATACAGTTACTGCAGTACAAATACTCCTGTAATACTGTTACTGCAGTACAAATACTCCTGTAATACTGTTACTGTAGTACAAATACTTCTGTAATACTGTTACTGCAGTACAAATACTTCTGTAATACTGTTACTGCAGTACAAATACTTCTGTAATACTGTTACTGCAGTACAAATACTCCTGTAATACTGTTACTGCAGTAAAAATACTTCTGTAATACTGTTAAGGCAGTACAAATACTTCTGTAATACTGCTACTGCAGTACAAATACTCCTGTAATACTGTTACTGCAGTACAAATACTTCTGTAATACTGTTACTGCAGTAAAAATACTCCTGTAATACTTTTACTGCAGTACAAATACTTCTGTAATACTGTTACTGCAGTACAAATACTTCTGTAATACTGTTACTGCAGTACAAATACTTCTGTAATACTGTTACTGCAGTACAAACACTTCTGAAATACTGTTACTGCAGTACAAATACTCCTGTAATACTGTTACTGCAGTACAAATACTCCTGCAGTACAAATACTCCTGAAATACTGTTACTGCAGTACAAATACTCCTGTAATACTGTTACTGCAGTACAAATACTCCTGTAATACTGTTACTGTAGTACAAATACTTCTGTAATACTGTTACTGCAGTACAAATACTCCTGTAATACTGTTACTGCAGTACAAATACTCCTGTAATACTGTTACTGCAGTACAAATACTCCTGTAATACTGTTACTGTAGTACAAATACTTCTGTAATACTGTTACTGCAGTACAAATACTTCTGTAATACTGTTACTGCAGTACAAATACTGTTACTGCAGTACAAATACTTCTGTAATACTGTTACTGCAGTACAAATACTTCTGTAATACTGTTACTGCAGTACAAATACTTCTGTAATACTGTTACTGCAGTACAAATACTCCTGTAATACTGTTACTGCAGTACAAATACTTCTGTAATACTGTTACTGCAGTACAAATACTTCTGTAATACTGTTACTGAAGTACAAATACCTCTGTAATACTGTTACTGCAGTACAAACACTTCTTTAATACTGTTAATGCAGTACAAATACTCCTGTAATACTGTTACTGCAGTACAAATACTCCTGTAATACTGTCACTGCAGTACAAATACTCCTGTAATATGGTTACTGCAGTACAAATACTCCTGCAGTACAAATACTCCTGTAATACTGTTACTGCAGTACAAATACTCCTGTAATACTGTTACTGCAGTACAAATACTCCTGCAGTACAAATACTCCTGTAATACAGTTACTGCAGTACAAATACTCCTGTAATACTGTTACTGCAGTACAAATACTCCTGTAATACTGTTACTGTAGTACAAATACTTCTGTAATACTGTTACTGCAGTACAAATACTCCTGTAATACTGTTACTGCAGTACAAATACTTCTGTAATACTGTTACTGCAGTACAAATACTTCTGTAATACTGTTACTGAAGTACAAATACCTCTGTAATACTGTTACTGCAGTACAAACACTTCTGTAATACTGTTACTGCAGTACAAATACTTCTGTAATACTGTTACTGCAGTACAAATACTTCTGTAATACTGTTACTGAAGTACAAATACCTCTGTAATACTGTTACTGCAGTACAAATACTGTTACTGCAGTACAAATACTTCTGTAATACTGTTACTGCAGTACAAATACTTCTGTAATACTGTTACTGCAGTACAAATACTTCTGTAATACTGTTACTGCAGTACAAATACTCCTGTAATACTGTTACTGCAGTACAAATACTTCTGTAATACTGTTACTGCAGTACAAATACTTCTGTAATACTGTTACTGAAGTACAAATACCTCTGTAATACTGTTACTGCAGTACAAACACTTCTTTAATACTGTTACTGCAGTACAAATACTCCTGTAATACTGTTACTGCAGTACAAATACTCCTGTAATACTGTCACTGCAGTACAAATACTCCTGTAATATGGTTACTGCAGTACAAATACTCCTGCAGTACAAATACTCCTGTAATACTGTTACTGCAGTACAAATACTCCTGTAATACTGTTACTGCAGTACAAATACTCCTGCAGTACAAATACTCCTGTAATACAGTTACTGCAGTACAAATACTCCTGTAATACTGTTACTGCAGTACAAATACTCCTGTAATACTGTTACTGTAGTACAAATACTTCTGTAATACTGTTACTGCAGTACAAATACTCCTGTAATACTGTTACTGCAGTACAAATACTTCTGTAATACTGTTACTGCAGTACAAATACTTCTGTAATACTGTTACTGAAGTACAAATACCTCTGTAATACTGTTACTGCAGTACAAACACTTCTGTAATACTGTTACTGCAGTACAAATACTCCTGTAATACTGTTACTGCAGTACAAATACTCCTGTAATACTGTCACTGCAGTACAAATACTCCTGTAATATGGTTACTGCAGTACAAATACTCCTGCAGTACAAATACTCCTGTAATACTGTTACTGCAGTACAAATACTCCTGTAATACTGTTACTGCAGTACAAATACTCCTGCAGTACAAATACTCCTGTAATACAGTTACTGCAGTACAAATACTCCTGTAATACAGTTACTGCAGTACAAATACTCCTGTAATACTGTTACTGCAGTACAAATACTCCTGTAATACTGTTACTGTAGTACAAATACTTCTGTAATACTGTTACTGCAGTACAAATACTTCTGTAATACTGTTACTGCAGTACAAATACTTCTGTAATACTGTTACTGCAGTACAAATACTCCTGTAATACTGTTACTGCAGTAAAAATACTTCTGTAATACTGTTAAGGCAGTACAAATACTTCTGTAATACTGCTACTGCAGTACAAATACTCCTGTAATACTGTTACTGCAGTACAAATACTTCTGTAATACTGTTACTGCAGTAAAAATACTCCTGTAATACTTTTACTGCAGTACAAATACTTCTGTAATACTGTTACTGCAGTACAAATACTTCTGTAATACTGTTACTGCAGTACAAATACTTCTGTAATACTGTTACTGCAGTACAAACACTTCTGAAATACTGTTACTGCAGTACAAATACTCCTGTAATACTGTTACTGCAGTACAAATACTCCTGCAGTACAAATACTCCTGAAATACTGTTACTGCAGTACAAATACTCCTGTAATACTGTTACTGCAGTACAAATACTCCTGTAATACTGTTACTGTAGTACAAATACTTCTGTAATACTGTTACTGCAGTACAAATACTCCTGTAATACTGTTACTGCAGTACAAATACTCCTGTAATACTGTTACTGCAGTACAAATACTCCTGTAATACTGTTACTGTAGTACAAATACTTCTGTAATACTGTTACTGCAGTACAAATACTTCTGTAATACTGTTACTGCAGTACAAATACTTCTGTAATACTGTTACTGCAGTACGAATACTCCTGTAATACTGTTACTGCAGTAAAAATGCTTCTGTAATACTGTTACTGCAGTACAAATACTTCTGTAATACTGTTACTGCAGTACAAATACTCCTGTAATACTGTTACTGCAGAACAAATACTTCTGTAATACTGTTACTGCAGTACAAATACTTCTGTAATACTGTTACTGCAGTAAAAATACTCCTGTAATACTGTTACTGCAGTACAAATACTTCTGTAATACTGTTACTGCAGTACAAATACTCCTGTAATACTGTTACTGTAGTACAAATACTTCTGTAATACTGTTACTGCAGTACAAATACTTCTGTAATACTGTTACTGCAGTACAAATACTTCTGTAATACTGTTACTGCAGTACAAATACTCCTGTAATACTGTTACTGCAGTAAAAATGCTTCTGTAATACTGTTACTGCAGTACAAATACTTCTGTAATACTGTTACTGCAGTACAAATACTCCTGTAATACTGTTACTGCAGAACAAATACTTCTGTAATACTGTTACTGCAGTACAAATACTTCTGTAATACTGTTACTGCAGTAAAAATACTCCTGTAATACTGTTACTGCAGTACAAATACTTCTGTAATACTGTTACTGCAGTACAAATACTCCTGTAATACTGTTACTGTAGTACAAATACTTCTGTAATACTGTTACTGCAGTACAAATACTTCTGTAATACTGTTACTGCAGTAAAAATGCTTCTGTAATACTGTTACTGCAGTACAAATACTTCTGTAATACTGTTACTGCAGTACAAATACTCCTGTAATACTGTTACTGCAGAACAAATACTTCTGTAATACTGTTACTGCAGTACAAATACTTCTGTAATACTATTACTGCAGTAAAAATACTCCTGTAATACTGTTACTGCAGTACAAATACTTCTGTAATACTGTTACTGCAGTACAAATACTCCTGTAATACTGTTACTGCAGTACAAATACTCCTGTAATACTGCTACTGCAGTACAAATACTTCTGTAATACTGTTACTGCAGTACAAATACTCCTGTAGTACTGTTACTGCAGTATAAATACTTCTGTAATACTGTTACTGCAGTACAAATACTTCTGTAATACTGTTACTGCAGTACAAATACTCCTGTAATACTGTTACTGCAATACAAATACTCCTGTAATACTGCTACTGCAGTACAAATACTTCTGTAATACTGTTACTGCAGTAAAAATGCTTCTGTAATACTGTTACTGCAGTACAAATACTTCTGTAATACTGTTACTGCAGTACAAATACTCCTGTAATACTGTTACTGCAGTACAAATACTTCTGTAATACTGTCACTGCAGTACAAATACTCCTGTAATATGGTTACTGCAGTACAAATACTCCTGCAGTACAAATACTCCTGTAATACTGTTACTGCAGTACAAATACTCCTGTAATACTGTTACTGCAGTACAAATACTCCTGCAGTACAAATACTCCTGTAATACAGTTACTGCAGTACAAATACTCCTGTAATACTGTTACTGCAGTACAAATACTTCTGTAATACTGTTACTGCAGTACAAATACTTCTGTAATACTGTTACTGAAGTACAAATACCTCTGTAATACTGTTACTGCAGTACAAATACTGTTACTGCAGTACAAATACTTCTGTAATACTGTTACTGCAGTACAAATACTTCTGTAATACTGTTACTGCAGTACAAATACTTCTGTAATACTGTTACTGCAGTACAAATACTCCTGTAATACTGTTACTGCAGTACAAATACTTCTGTAATACTGTTACTGCAGTACAAATACTTCTGTAATACTGTTACTGAAGTACAAATACCTCTGTAATACTGTTACTGCAGTACAAACACTTCTTTAATACTGTTACTGCAGTACAAATACTCCTGTAATACTGTTACTGCAGTACAAATACTCCTGTAATACTGTCACTGCAGTACAAATACTCCTGTAATATGGTTACTGCAGTACAAATACTCCTGCAGTACAAATACTCCTGTAATACTGTTACTGCAGTACAAATACTCCTGTAATACTGTTACTGCAGTACAAATACTCCTGCAGTACAAATACTCCTGTAATACAGTTACTGCAGTACAAATACTCCTGTAATACTGTTACTGCAGTACAAATACTCCTGTAATACTGTTACTGTAGTACAAATACTTCTGTAATACTGTTACTGCAGTACAAATACTCCTGTAATACTGTTACTGCAGTACAAATACTTCTGTAATACTGTTACTGCAGTACAAATACTTCTGTAATACTGTTACTGAAGTACAAATACCTCTGTAATACTGTTACTGCAGTACAAACACTTCTGTAATACTGTTACTGCAGTACAAATACTCCTGTAATACTGTTACTGCAGTACAAATACTCCTGTAATACTGTCACTGCAGTACAAATACTCCTGTAATATGGTTACTGCAGTACAAATACTCCTGCAGTACAAATACTCCTGTAATACTGTTACTGCAGTACAAATACTCCTGTAATACTGTTACTGCAGTACAAATACTCCTGCAGTACAAATACTCCTGTAATACAGTTACTGCAGTACAAATACTCCTGTAATACAGTTACTGCAGTACAAATACTCCTGTAATACTGTTACTGCAGTACAAATACTCCTGTAATACTGTTACTGTAGTACAAATACTTCTGTAATACTGTTACTGCAGTACAAATACTTCTGTAATACTGTTACTGCAGTACAAATACTTCTGTAATACTGTTACTGCAGTACAAATACTCCTGTAATACTGTTACTGCAGTAAAAATACTTCTGTAATACTGTTAAGGCAGTACAAATACTTCTGTAATACTGCTACTGCAGTACAAATACTCCTGTAATACTGTTACTGCAGTACAAATACTTCTGTAATACTGTTACTGCAGTAAAAATACTCCTGTAATACTTTTACTGCAGTACAAATACTTCTGTAATACTGTTACTGCAGTACAAATACTTCTGTAATACTGTTACTGCAGTACAAATACTTCTGTAATACTGTTACTGCAGTACAAACACTTCTGAAATACTGTTACTGCAGTACAAATACTCCTGTAATACTGTTACTGCAGTACAAATACTCCTGCAGTACAAATACTCCTGAAATACTGTTACTGCAGTACAAATACTCCTGTAATACTGTTACTGCAGTACAAATACTCCTGTAATACTGTTACTGTAGTACAAATACTTCTGTAATACTGTTACTGCAGTACAAATACTCCTGTAATACTGTTACTGCAGTACAAATACTCCTGTAATACTGTTACTGCAGTACAAATACTCCTGTAATACTGTTACTGTAGTACAAATACTTCTGTAATACTGTTACTGCAGTACAAATACTTCTGTAATACTGTTACTGCAGTACAAATACTTCTGTAATACTGTTACTGCAGTACGAATACTCCTGTAATACTGTTACTGCAGTAAAAATGCTTCTGTAATACTGTTACTGCAGTACAAATACTTCTGTAATACTGTTACTGCAGTACAAATACTCCTGTAATACTGTTACTGCAGAACAAATACTTCTGTAATACTGTTACTGCAGTACAAATACTTCTGTAATACTGTTACTGCAGTAAAAATACTCCTGTAATACTGTTACTGCAGTACAAATACTTCTGTAATACTGTTACTGCAGTACAAATACTCCTGTAATACTGTTACTGTAGTACAAATACTTCTGTAATACTGTTACTGCAGTACAAATACTTCTGTAATACTGTTACTGCAGTACAAATACTTCTGTAATACTGTTACTGCAGTACAAATACTCCTGTAATACTGTTACTGCAGTAAAAATGCTTCTGTAATACTGTTACTGCAGTACAAATACTTCTGTAATACTGTTACTGCAGTACAAATACTCCTGTAATACTGTTACTGCAGAACAAATACTTCTGTAATACTGTTACTGCAGTACAAATACTTCTGTAATACTGTTACTGCAGTAAAAATACTCCTGTAATACTGTTACTGCAGTACAAATACTTCTGTAATACTGTTACTGCAGTACAAATACTCCTGTAATACTGTTACTGTAGTACAAATACTTCTGTAATACTGTTACTGCAGTACAAATACTTCTGTAATACTGTTACTGCAGTAAAAATGCTTCTGTAATACTGTTACTGCAGTACAAATACTTCTGTAATACTGTTACTGCAGTACAAATACTCCTGTAATACTGTTACTGCAGAACAAATACTTCTGTAATACTGTTACTGCAGTACAAATACTTCTGTAATACTATTACTGCAGTAAAAATACTCCTGTAATACTGTTACTGCAGTACAAATACTTCTGTAATACTGTTACTGCAGTACAAATACTCCTGTAATACTGTTACTGCAGTACAAATACTCCTGTAATACTGCTACTGCAGTACAAATACTTCTGTAATACTGTTACTGCAGTACAAATACTCCTGTAATACTGTTACTGCAGAACAAATACTTCTGTAATACTGTTACTGCAGTACAAATACTTCTGTAATACTGTTACTGCAGTAAAAATACTCCTGTAATACTGTTACTGCAGTACAAATACTCCTGTAATACTGTTACTGCAGTACAAATACTCCTGCAGTACAAATACTCCTGTAATACAGTTACTGCAGTACAAATACTCCTGTAATACTGTTACTGCAGTACAAATACTTCTGTAATACTGTTACTGCAGTACAAATACTTCTGTAATACTGTTACTGAAGTACAAATACCTCTGTAATACTGTTACTGCAGTACAAATACTGTTACTGCAGTACAAATACTTCTGTAATACTGTTACTGCAGTACAAATACTTCTGTAATACTGTTACTGCAGTACAAATACTTCTGTAATACTGTTACTGCAGTACAAATACTCCTGTAATACTGTTACTGCAGTACAAACACTTCTGTAATACTGTTACTGCAGTACAAATACTCCTGTAATACTGTTACTGCAGTACAAATACTCCTGTAATACTGTCACTGCAGTACAAATACTCCTGTAATATGGTTACTGCAGTACAAATACTCCTGCAGTACAAATACTCCTGTAATACTGTTACTGCAGTACAAATACTCCTGTAATACTGTTACTGCAGTACAAATACTCCTGCAGTACAAATACTCCTGTAATACAGTTACTGCAGTACAAATACTCCTGTAATACAGTTACTGCAGTACAAATACTCCTGTAATACTGTTACTGCAGTACAAATACTCCTGTAATACTGTTACTGTAGTACAAATACTTCTGTAATACTGTTACTGCAGTACAAATACTTCTGTAATACTGTTACTGCAGTACAAATACTTCTGTAATACTGTTACTGCAGTACAAATACTCCTGTAATACTGTTACTGCAGTAAAAATACTTCTGTAATACTGTTAAGGCAGTACAAATACTTCTGTAATACTGCTACTGCAGTACAAATACTCCTGTAATACTGTTACTGCAGTACAAATACTTCTGTAATACTGTTACTGCAGTAAAAATACTCCTGTAATACTTTTACTGCAGTACAAATACTTCTGTAATACTGTTACTGCAGTACAAATACTTCTGTAATACTGTTACTGCAGTACAAATACTTCTGTAATACTGTTACTGCAGTACAAACACTTCTGAAATACTGTTACTGCAGTACAAATACTCCTGTAATACTGTTACTGCAGTACAAATACTCCTGCAGTACAAATACTCCTGAAATACTGTTACTGCAGTACAAATACTCCTGTAATACTGTTACTGCAGTACAAATACTCCTGTAATACTGTTACTGTAGTACAAATACTTCTGTAATACTGTTACTGCAGTACAAATACTCCTGTAATACTGTTACTGCAGTACAAATACTCCTGTAATACTGTTACTGCAGTACAAATACTCCTGTAATACTGTTACTGTAGTACAAATACTTCTGTAATACTGTTACTGCAGTACAAATACTTCTGTAATACTGTTACTGCAGTACAAATACTTCTGTAATACTGTTACTGCAGTACGAATACTCCTGTAATACTGTTACTGCAGTAAAAATGCTTCTGTAATACTGTTACTGCAGTACAAATACTTCTGTAATACTGTTACTGCAGTACAAATACTCCTGTAATACTGTTACTGCAGAACAAATACTTCTGTAATACTGTTACTGCAGTACAAATACTTCTGTAATACTGTTACTGCAGTAAAAATACTCCTGTAATACTGTTACTGCAGTACAAATACTTCTGTAATACTGTTACGGCAGTACAAATACTCCTGTAATACTGTTACTGTAGTACAAATACTTCTGTAATACTGTTACTGCAGTACAAATACTTCTGTAATACTGTTACTGCAGTACAAATACTTCTGTAATACTGTTACTGCAGTACAAATACTCCTGTAATACTGTTACTGCAGTAAAAATGCTTCTGTAATACTGTTACTGCAGTACAAATACTTCTGTAATACTGTTACTGCAGTACAAATACTCCTGTAATACTGTTACTGCAGAACAAATACTTCTGTAATACTGTTACTGCAGTACAAATACTTCTGTAATACTGTTACTGCAGTAAAAATACTCCTGTAATACTGTTACTGCAGTACAAATACTTCTGTAATACTGTTACTGCAGTACAAATACTCCTGTAATACTGTTACTGTAGTACAAATACTTCTGTAATACTGTTACTGCAGTACAAATACTTCTGTAATACTGTTACTGCAGTAAAAATGCTTCTGTAATACTGTTACTGCAGTACAAATACTTCTGTAATACTGTTACTGCAGTACAAATACTCCTGTAATACTGTTACTGCAGAACAAATACTTCTGTAATACTGTTACTGCAGTACAAATACTTCTGTAATACTATTACTGCAGTAAAAATACTCCTGTAATACTGTTACTGCAGTACAAATACTTCTGTAATACTGTTACTGCAGTACAAATACTCCTGTAATACTGTTACTGCAGTACAAATACTCCTGTAATACTGCTACTGCAGTACAAATACTTCTGTAATACTGTTACTGCAGTACAAATACTCCTGTAGTACTGTTACTGCAGTATAAATACTTCTGTAATACTGTTACTGCAGTACAAATACTTCTGTAATACTGTTACTGCAGTACAAATACTCCTGTAATACTGTTACTGCAATACAAATACTCCTGTAATACTGCTACTGCAGTACAAATACTTCTGTAATACTGTTACTGCAGTACAAATAATCCTGTAATACTGTTACTGCAGTACAAATACTTCTGTAAAACTGTTACTGCAGTACAAATACTTCTGTAATACTGTTACTGCAGTACAAATACTTCTGTAATACTGTTACTGCAGTACAAATACTCCTGTAATACTGTTACTGCAGTAAAAATACTTCTGTAATACTGTTACTGCAGTACAAATACTCCTGTAATACTGTTACTGCAGTAAAAATACTGTTACTGCAGTACAAATACTCCTGTAATACTGTTACTGCAGTACAAATACTCCTGTAATATGGTTACTGCAGTACAAATACTCCTGCAGTACAAATACTCCTGTAATACTGTTACTGCAGTGCAAATACTCCTGTAATACTGTTACTGAAGTACAAATACTTCTGTAATATTGTTACTGCAGTACAGATACTTCTGTAATACTGTTACTGAAGTACAAATGCTTCTGTAATACTGTTACTGCAGTACAAATACTGTTACTGCAGTACAAATACTCCTGTAATACTGTCACTGCAGTAAAAATACTCCTGTAATACTGTTACTGCATTACAAATACTCCTGCAGTACAAATACTCCTGTAATACTGTTACTGCAGTACAAATACTCCTGTAATACTGTTACTGCAGTACAAATACTCCTGTAATACTGTTACTGTAGTACAAATACTTCTGTAATAATGTTACTGCAGTACAAATACTTCTGTAATACTGTTACTGCAGTACAAATACTTCTGTAATACTGTTACTGCAGTACAAATACTCCTGTAATACTGTTACTGCAGTAAAAATGCTTCTGTAATACTGTTACTGCAGTACAAATACTTCTGTAATACTGTTACTGCAGTACAAATACTCCTGTAATACTGTTACTGCAGAACAAATACTTCTGTAATACTGTTACTGCAGTACAAATACTTCTGTAATACTGTTACTGCAGTAAAAATACTCCTGTAATACTGTTACTGCAGTACAAATACTTCTGTAATACTGTTACTGCAGTACAAATACTCCTGTAATACTGTTACTGCAGTACAAATACTCCTGTAATACTGCTACTGCAGTACAAATACTTCTGTAATACTGTTACTGCAGTACAAATACTCCTGTAATACTGTTACTGCAGTATAAATACTTCTGTAATACTGTTACTGCAGTACAAATACTTCTGTAATACTGTTACTGCAGTACAAATACTTCTGTAATACTGTTACTGCAGTACAAATACTCCTGTAATACTGTTACTGCAGTAAAAATACTTCTGTAATACTGTTACTGCAGTACAAATACTTCTGTAATACTGTTACTGCAGTGCAAATACTTCTGTAATACTGTTACTGCAGTACACATACTCCTGTAATACTGTTACTGCAGTGCAAATACTTCTGTAATACTGTTACTGCAGTACAAATACTCCTGTAATACTGTTACTGCAGTACAAATACTTCTGTAATACTGTTACTGCAGTACAAATACTTCTGTAATACTGTTACTGCAGTAAAAATACTTCTGTAATACTGTTACTGCAGTACAAATACTGTTACTGTTACTGCAGTACAAATACTCCTGTAATACTGCTACTGCAGTACAAATACTTCTGTAATACTGTTACTGCAGTACAAATACTCCTGTAATACTGTTACTGCAGTACAAATACTTCTGTAATACTGTTACTGCAGTACAAATACTTCTGTAATACTGTTACTGCAGTAAAAATACTTCTGTAATACTGTTACTGCAGTACAAATACTGTTACTGTTACTGCAGTACAAATACTCCTGTAATACTGCTACTGCAGTACAAATACTCCTGTAATACTGCTACTGCAGTACAAATACTTCTGTAATACTGTTACTGCAGTACAAATACTGTTACTGCAGTACAAATACTCCTGTAATACTGTTACTGCAGTACAAATACTCCTGTAATACTGTTACTGCAGTACAAATACTCTTGTAGTACAAATACTCCTGTAATACTGTTACTGCAGTACAAATACTCCTGTAATACTGTTACTGCAGTACAAATACTCCTGTAATATTGTTACTGCAGTACAAATACTCCTGCAGTACAAATATTCCTGTAATACTGTTACTGCAGTACAAATACTCCTGTAATACTGTTACTGTAGTACAAATACTCCTGTAATATTGTTACTGCAGTACAAATATTACTCCTATAATACTGTAACTGCAGTACAAATATTACTCCTGTAATACTGTTACTGCAGTACAAATATTACTCCTGTAAGATTGTTACTGCAGTACAAATATTACTCAAGAGACTGTTACTGCAGTACAAATATTACTCAAGAGAGTTACTGCAGTACAAATATTACTCAAGACTTAATGCAGTACAAATGTTACTCAGGTAAGAGAGTTACTGCAGTACAAATGTTACTCAAGTTAGAGACTGTTACTGCAATACAAATATTTCACCCTGGAGAGACTCAGACACAAAAGCAGAAAAGATGTTTTAGCGAACTTTATTGCAAAGTTTATTTGGCGCTCAGACCCCGGTGGAAGGCGGAGCCATCATGGGCCCTCCATGATCTGATTGAATTAGATACCTTCCCCCCGGAGCCTGGAGACTGGTGTGTCCCCCCGGAGCCTGGAGCCTGGTGGTGGTAGATGTGTAGAGAAGGTTGAGGATGAGGGGAATGCAGAGGAGGAGGAGGGGAGGTGGTGGGTCGCAGGACGGTTTGAAGCGACTGAACCATCAGCCTGAGGCTTAAAGCGACCGCCTGGTGCTGATTAGAGCGGGAGGAGTCACTGAGAGCGTTGATTGGTGATGAGGAGCAGGTGTAGGGGCCATGACACGGACGTCCCCCGTCCTTTCACCCTCCTTCTGTCCTTTCACCCTCCTTCTGTCCTTTCACCCTCCTTCTGTCCTTTCACCCTCCTTCTGTCCTTTCACCCTCCTTCTGTCCTTTCACCCTCCTTCTGTCCTTTCACCCTCCTTCTGTCCTTTCACCCTCCTTCTGTCCTTTCACCCTCCTTCTGTCCTTTTACCATCCTTCTGTCCTTACACCCTCCTTCTGTCCTTTCACCCTCCTTCTGTCCTTTCACCCTCCTTCTGTCCTTTTACCATCCTTCTGTCCTTTCACCCTCCTTCTGTCCTTTCACCCTCCTTCTGTCCTTTCACCCTCCTTCTGTCCTTACACCCTCCTTCTGTCCTTTCACCCTCCTTCTGTCCTTTCACCCTCCTTCTGTCCTTTTACCATCCTTCTGTCCTTACACCCTCCTTCTGTCCTTTCACCCTCCTTCTGTCCTTACACCCTCCTTCTGTCCTTTCACCCTCCTTCTGTCCTTTTACCATCCTTCTGTCCTTACACCCTCCTTCTGTCCTTTCACCCTCCTTCTGTCCTTTCACCCTCCTTCTGTCCTTACACCCTCCTTCTGTCCTTTCACCCTCCTTCTGTCCTTTTACCATCCTTCTGTCCTTACACCCTCCTTCTGTCCTTTCACCCTCCTTCTGTCCTTTCACCCTCCTTCTGTCCTTTCACCCTCCTTCTGTCCTTACACCCTCCTTCTGTCCTTTCACCCTCCTTCTGTCCTTTTACCATCCTTCTGTCCTTACACCCTCCTTCTGTCCTTTCACCCGCCTTATGTCCTTTCACCCTCCTTCTGTCCTTTCACCCTCCTTCTGTCCTTTCACCCTCCTTCTGTCCTTTCACCCTCCTTCTGTCCTTACACCCTCCTTCTGTCCTTACACCCTCCTTCTGTCCTTTCACCCTCCTTCTGTCCTTTCACCCTCCTTCTGTCCTTTCACCCTCCTTCTGTCCTTTTACCATCCTTCTGTCCTTTCATCCTCCTTCTGTCCTTTCACCCTCCTTCTGTCCTTACACCCTCCTTCTGTCCTTTCACCCTCCTTCTGTCCTTTCACCCTCCTTCTGTCCTTTCACCCTCCTTCTGTCCTTATACCATCCTTCTGTCCTTACACCCTCCTTCTGTCCTTTCACCCTCCTTCTGTCCTTTCACCCTCCTTCTGTCCTTTCACCCTCCTTCTGTCCTTTCACCCTCCTTCTGTCCTTACACCCTCCTTCTGTCCTTTCACCCTCCTTCTGTCCTTTTACCATCCTTCTGTCCTTACACCCTCCTTCTGTCCTTTCACCCTCCTTATGTCCTTTCACCCTCCTTCTGTCCTTTCACCCTCCTTCTGTCCTTTCACCCTCCTTCTGTCCTTTCACCCTCCTTCTGTCCTTTCACCCTCCTTCTGTCCTTACACCCTCCTTCTGTCCTTACACCCTCCTTCTGTCCTTTCACCCTCCTTCTGTCCTTTCACCCTCCTTCTGTCCTTTCACCCTCCTTCTGTCCTTTCACCCTCCTTCTGTCCTTTTACCATCCTTCTGTCCTTTCATCCTCCTTCTGTCCTTTCACCCTCCTTCTGTCCTTACACCCTCCTTCTGTCCTTTCACCCTCCTTCTGTCCTTACACCCTCCTTCTGTCCTTTCACCCTCCTTCTGTCCTTTCACCCTCCTTCTGTCCTTTCACCCTCCTTCTGTCCTTATACCATCCTTCTGTCCTTACACCCTCCTTCTGTCCTTTCACCCTCCTTCTGTCCTTTCACCCTCCTTCTGTCCTTACACCCTCCTTCTGTCCTTTCACCCTCCTTCTGTCCTTTCACCCTCCTTCTGTCCTTTCACCCTCCTTCTGTCCTTTCACCCTCCTTCTGTCCTTTTACCATCCTTCTGTCCTTACACCCTCCTTCTGTCCTTTCACCCTCCTTCTGTCCTTTCACCCTCCTTCTGTCCTTTTACCATCCTTCTGTCCTTTCACCCTCCTTCTGTCCTTTCACCCTCCTTCTGTCCTTTCACCCTCCTTCTGTCCTTTCACCCTCCTTCTGTCCTTTTACCATCCTTCTGTCCTTTCATCCTCCTTCTGTCCTTTTACCCTCCTTCTGTCCTTTCACCCTCCTTCTGTCCTTTCACCCTCCTTCTGTCCTTACACCCTCCTTCTGTCCTTTCACCCTCCTTCTGTCCTTACACCCTCCTTCTGTCCTTTCACCCTCCTTCTGTCCTTTTACCATCCTTCTGTCCTTACACCCTCCTTCTGTCCTTTCACCCGCCTTATGTCCTTTCACCCTCCTTCTGTCCTTTCACCCTCCTTCTGTCCTTACACCCTCCTTCTGTCCTTACACCCTCCTTCTGTCCTTTCACCCTCCTTCTGTCCTTTCACCCTCCTTCTGTCCTTTCACCCTCCTTCTGTCCTTTTACCATCCTTCTGTCCTTTCATCCTCCTTCTGTCCTTTCACCCTCCTTCTGTCCTTACACCCTCCTTCTGTCCTTTCACCCTCCTTCTGTCCTTTCACCCTCCTTCTGTCCTTTCACCCTCCTTCTGTCCTTATACCATCCTTCTGTCCTTACACCCTCCTTCTGTCCTTTCACCCTCCTTCTGTCCTTTCACCCTCCTTCTGTCCTTTCACCCTCCTTCTGTCCTTACACCCTCCTTCTGTCCTTTCACCCTCCTTCTGTCCTTTTACCATCCTTCTGTCCTTACACCCTCCTTCTGTCCTTTCACCCTCCTTATGTCCTTTCACCCTCCTTCTGTCCTTTCACCCTCCTTCTGTCCTTTCACCCTCCTTCTGTCCTTTCACCCTCCTTCTGTCCTTACACCCTCCTTCTGTCCTTTCACCCTCCTTCTGTCCTTACACCCTCCTTCTGTCCTTACACCCTCCTTCTGTCCTTTCACCCTCCTTCTGTCCTTTCACCCTCCTTCTGTCCTTTCACCCTCCTTCTGTCCTTTTACCATCCTTCTGTCCTTTCATCCTCCTTCTGTCCTTTCACCCTCCTTCTGTCCTTACACCCTCCTTCTGTCCTTTCACCCTCCTTCTGTCCTTACACCCTCCTTCTGTCCTTTCACCCTCCTTCTGTCCTTTCACCCTCCTTCTGTCCTTTCACCCTCCTTCTGTCCTTACACCCTCCTTCTGTCCTTTCACCCTCCTTCTGTCCTTTCACCCTCCTTCTGTCCTTTCACCCTCCTTCTGTCCTTTTACCATCCTTCTGTCCTTACACCCTCCTTCTGTCCTTTCACCCTCCTTCTGTCCTTACACCCTCCTTCTGTCCTTTCACCCTCCTTCTGTCCATACACCCTCCTTCTGTCCTTTCACCCTCCTTCTGTCCTTTCACCCTCCTTCTGTCCTTTCACCCTCCTTCTGTCCTTACACCCTCCTTCTGTCCTTTCACCCTCCTTCTGTCCTTTCACCCTCCTTCTGTCCTTTCACCCTCCTTCTGTCCTTTTACCATCCTTCTGTCCTTACACCCTCCTTCTGTCCTTTCACCCTCCTTCTGTCCTTTCACCCTCCTTCTGTCCTTTCACCCTCCTTCTGTCCTTTTACCATCCTTCTGTCCTTTCACCCTCCTTCTGTCCTTTCACCCTCCTTCTGTCCTTTCACCATCCTTCTGTCCTTTCACCCTCCTTCTGTCCTTTTACCATCCTTCTGTCCTTTCATCCTCCTTCTGTCCTTTCACCCTCCTTCTGTCCTTTCACCCTCCTTCTGTCCTTTTACCATCCTTCTGTCCTTACACCCTCCTTCTGTCCTTTCACCCGCCTTATGTCCTTTCACCCTCCTTCTGTCCTTTCACCCTCCTTCTGTCCTTACACCCTCCTTCTGTCCTTACACCCTCCTTCTGTCCTTTCACCCTCCTTCTGTCCTTTCACCCTCCTTCTGTCCTTTCACCCTCCTTCTGTCCTTTTACCATCCTTCTGTCCTTTCATCCTCCTTCTGTCCTTTCACCCTCCTTCTGTCCTTACACCCTCCTTCTGTCCTTTCACCCTCCTTCTGTCCTTTCACCCTCCTTCTGTCCTTTCACCCTCCTTCTGTCCTTATACCATCCTTCTGTCCTTACACCCTCCTTCTGTCCTTTCACCCTCCTTCTGTCCTTTCACCCTCCTTCTGTCCTTTCACCCTCCTTCTGTCCTTACACCCTCCTTCTGTCCTTTCACCCTCCTTCTGTCCTTTTACCATCCTTCTGTCCTTACACCCTCCTTCTGTCCTTTCACCCTCCTTATGTCCTTTCACCCTCCTTCTGTCCTTTCACCCTCCTTCTGTCCTTTCACCCTCCTTCTGTCCTTTCACCCTCCTTCTGTCCTTACACCCTCCTTCTGTCCTTTCACCCTCCTTCTGTCCCTCCTTCTGTCCTTTCACCCTCCTTCTGTCCTTTCACCCTCCTTCTGTCCTTTCACCCTCCTTCTGTCCTTTCATCCTCCTTCTGTCCTTTCACCCTCCTTCTGTCCTTACACCCTCCTTCTGTCCTTTCACCCTCCTTCTGTCCTTACACCCTCCTTCTGTCCTTTCACCCTCCTTCTGTCCTTTCACCCTCCTTCTGTCCTTTCACCCTCCTTCTGTCCTTATACCATCCTTCTGTCCTTACACCCTCCTTCTGTCCTTTCACCCTCCTTCTGTCCTTTCACCCTCCTTCTGTCCTTACACCCTCCTTCTGTCCTTTCACCCTCCTTCTGTCCTTTCACCCTCCTTCGGTCCTTTCACCCTCCTTCTGTCCTTTTACCATCCTTCTGTCCTTACACCCTCCTTCTGTCCTTTCACCCTCCTTCTGTCCTTTCACCCTCCTTCTGTCCTTTTACCATCCTTCTGTCCTTTCACCCTCCTTCTGTCCTTTCACCCTCCTTCTGTCCTTTCACCCTCCTTCTGTCCTTCCACCCTCCTTCTGTCCTTTCACCCTCCTTCTGTCCTTTCATCCTCCTTCTGTCCTTTCACCCTCCTTCTGTCCTTTCACCCTCCTTCTGTCCTTTCACCCTCCTTCTGTCCTTTCATCCTCCTTCTGTCCTTTCACCCTCCTTCTGTCCTTTCACCCTCCTTCTGTCCTTTCACCCTCCTTCTGTCCTTACACCCTCCTTCTGTCCTTTCACCCTCCTTCTGTCCTTACACCCTCCTTCTGTCCTTTCACTCACAATATTACTCAAGAGTTACTGCAGTACAAATATTATTCAGGTAAGAGAGTTATTGCAGTACAGCTATTAGTCAAGAGTTACTGCAGTACAAATATTAGTCAAGAATTACTGCAGTACAAATATTACTCAGGTAAGAGAGTTACTGCAGTACAAATATTAGTCAAGTAAGACTGTTACTGCAGTACAAATATTACTCAAGACTTACTGCAGTACAAATATTACTCAGGTAAGAGACTTACTGCAGTACAAATATTAGTCAAGTGAGATAGTTACTGCAGTACAAATATTACTCAAGAGTTACTGCAGTACAAATATTACTCAAGTAAGAGACTGTTACTGCAGTACAAATATTACTCAAGAGTTACTGCAGTACAAATATTACTCAAGTAAGAGACTGTTACTGCAGTACAAATATTACTCAAGTAAAAGTGTCAGAAAGTTACTCCAATAAGTACAGTTTATTGAAAAAGTTACTCAAGTAAAAGTAACTGAGTACTTCTTCCTTTGACCATAACACAGTGTGAACCACAAACCTCCTGGTCACGAGGCGTCAAAGTGAAACTGTGACTCGTATTAAAGTACATTTCAGTTGCAGAGTACGAGCCGCTTCCCCGGAGATGGCGCCTCCCCATCGTCACGGAGACGGCGTGCGGCGGCCATGTTGGAGTCTGTGGGCGGCGTCCACCGTTTCCTGAATCAGACACTGACAAAAGCCGTACAAGACGAGAGCGAGAAGAGTGAGAGGGACGAGGCTAACGAGGGCCACGCCCAGCCACAAACGAGCCGTCATCAACAGGTATATGCCCAGAGGAAGAGAGGAGAAGTAGACCTGAGGAGAACAAAGAAGATCAGAGAGGAGAACAAAGAAGATCAGAGAGGAGAAGTAGAGCTGAGGAGAACAAAGAAGATCAGAGAGGAGAACAAAGAAGAGAACAAAGAAGATCAGAGAGGAGAAGTAGAGCTGAGGAGAACAAAGAAGATCAGAGAGGAGAACAAAGAAGAGAACAAAGAAGATCAGAGAGGAGAACAAAGAAGAGAACAAAGAAGATCAGAGAGGAGAAGTAGAGCTGAGGAGAACAAAGAAGATCAGAGAGGAGAACAAAGAAGAGAACAAAGAAGATCAGAGAGGAGAAGTAGACCTGAGGAGAAAAAAGAAGATCAGAGAGGAGAACAAAGAAGATCAGAGAGGAGAAGTAGAGCTGAGGAGAACAAAGAAGATCAGAGAGGAGAACAAAGAAGATCAGAGAGGAGAAGTAGACCTGAGGAGAACAAAGAAGATCAGAGAGGAGAACAAAGAAGATCAGAGAGGAGAAGTAGAGCTGAGGAGAACAAAGAAGATCAGAGAGGAGAACAAAGAAGAGAACAAAGAAGATCAGAGAGGAGAAGTAGACCTGAGGAGAACAAAGAAGATCAGAGAGGAGAACAAAGAGAACAAAGAAGATCAGAGAGGAGAAGTAGACCTGAGGAGAACAAAGAAGATCAGAGAGGAGAAGTAGACCTGAGGAGAACAAAGAAGATCAGAGAGGAGAACAAAGAAGATCAGAGAGGAGAAGTAGAGCTGAGGAGAACAAAGAAGATCAGAGAGGAGAACAAAGAAGAGAACAAAGAAGATCAGAGAGGAGAAGTAGACCTGAGGAGAACAAAGAAGATCAGAGAGGAGAACAAAGAAGAGAACAAAGAAGATCAGAGAGGAGAAGTAGAGCTGAGGAGAACAAAGAAGATCAGAGAGGAGAACAAAGAAGAGAACAAAGAAGATCAGAGAGGAGAAGTAGACCTGAGGAGAACAAAGAAGATCAGAGAGGAGAACAAAGAAGATAAGAGAGGAGAACAAAGAAGATCAGAGATGAGAACAAAGAAGATCAGAGATGAGAACAAAGAAGAGAACAAAGAAGATCAGAGAGGAGAAGTAGACCTGAGGAGAACAAAGAAGATCAGAGAGGAGAACAAAGAAGAGAACAAAGAAGATCAGAGAGGAGAAGTAGACCTGAGGAGAACATAGAAGATCAGAGAGGAGAACAAAGAAGAGAACAAAGAAGATCAGAGAGGAGAAGTAGACCTGAGGAGAACATAGAAGATCAGAGAGGAGAACAAAGAAGAGAACAAAGAAGATCAGAGAGGAGAAGTAGACCTGAGGAGAACAAAGAAGATCAGAGAGGAGAACAAAGAAGATCAGAGAGGAGAAGTAGAGCTGAGGAGAACAAAGAAGATCAGAGAGGAGAACAAAGAAGAGAACAAAGAAGATCAGAGAGGAGAAGTAGAGCTGAGGAGAACAAAGAAGATCAGAGAGGAGAACAAAGAAGAGAACAAAGAAGATCAGAGAGGAGAACAAAGAAGAGAACAAAGAAGATCAGAGAGGAGAAGTAGAGCTGAGGAGAACAAAGAAGATCAGAGAGGAGAACAAAGAAGAGAACAAAGAAGATCAGAGAGGAGAAGTAGACCTGAGGAGAAAAAAGAAGATCAGAGAGGAGAACAAAGAAGATCAGAGAGGAGAAGTAGAGCTGAGGAGAACAAAGAAGATCAGAGAGGAGAACAAAGAAGATCAGAGAGGAGAAGTAGACCTGAGGAGAACAAAGAAGATCAGAGAGGAGAACAAAGAAGATCAGAGAGGAGAAGTAGAGCTGAGGAGAACAAAGAAGATCAGAGAGGAGAACAAAGAAGAGAACAAAGAAGATCAGAGAGGAGAAGTAGACCTGAGGAGAACAAAGAAGATCAGAGAGGAGAACAAAGAAGAGAACAAAGAAGATCAGAGAGGAGAAGTAGACCTGAGGAGAACAAAGAAGATCAGAGAGGAGAAGTAGACCTGAGGAGAACAAAGAAGATCAGAGAGGAGAACAAAGAAGATCAGAGAGGAGAAGTAGAGCTGAGGAGAACAAAGAAGATCAGAGAGGAGAACAAAGAAGAGAACAAAGAAGATCAGAGAGAAGAAGTAGACCTGAGGAGAACAAAGAAGATCAGAGAGGAGAACAAAGAAGAGAACAAAGAAGATCAGAGAGGAGAAGTAGAGCTGAGGAGAACAAAGAAGATCAGAGAGGAGAACAAAGAAGAGAACAAAGAAGATCAGAGAGGAGAAGTAGACCTGAGGAGAACAAAGAAGATCAGAGAGGAGAACAAAGAAGATAAGAGAGGAGAACAAAGAAGATCAGAGATGAGAACAAAGAAGATCAGAGATGAGAACAAAGAAGAGAACAAAGAAGATCAGAGAGGAGAAGTAGACCTGAGGAGAACAAAGAAGATCAGAGAGGAGAACAAAGAAGAGAACAAAGAAGATCAGAGAGGAGAAGTAGACCTGAGGAGAACATAGAAGATCAGAGAGGAGAACAAAGAAGAGAACAAAGAAGATCAGAGAGGAGAAGTAGACCTGAGGAGAACATAGAAGATCAGAGAGGAGAACAAAGAAGAGAACAAAGAAGATCAGAGAGAAGAAGTAGACCTGAGGAGAACAAAGAAGATCAGAGAGGAGAACAAAGAAGAGAACAAAGAAGATCAGAGAGGAGAACAAAGAAGATCAGAGAGGAGAACAAAGAAGATCAGAGAGGAGAACAAAGAAGATCAGAGATGAGAACAAAGAAGAGAACAAAGAAGATCAGAGAGGAGAAAAAAGAAGATCAGAGAGGAGAAGTAGACCTGAGGAGAACATAGAAGATCAGAGAGGAGAACAAAGAAGAGAACAAAGAAGATCAGAGAGGAGAAGTAGACCTGAGGAGAACATAGAAGATCAGAGAGGAGAACAAAGAAGAGAACAAAGAAGATCAGAGAGGAGAAGTAGACCTGAGGAGAACAAAGAAGATTAGAGAGGAGAACAAAGAAGAGAACAAAGAAGATCAGAGAGGAGAACAAAGAAGATCAGAGAGGAGAACAAAGAAGATCAGAGGAGAAGTAGACCTGAGGAGAACAAAGAAGATCAGAGAGGAGAACAAAGAAGAGAACAAAGAAGATCAGAGAGGAGAAGTAGACCTGAGGAGAACATAGAAGATCAGAGAGGAGAACAAAGAAGAGAACAAAGAAGATCAGAGAGGAGAAGTAGACCTGAGGAGAACATAGAAGATCAGAGAGGAGAACAAAGAAGAGAACAAAGAAGATCAGAGAGGAGAAGTAGACCTGAGGAGAACAAAGAAGATCAGAGAGGAGAAAAAATAAGAGAACAAAGAAGATCAGAGAGGAGAATAAAGAAGATCAGAGAGGAGAACAAAGAAGATCAGAGATGAGAACAAAGAAGATCAGAGATGAGAACAAAGAAGAGAACAAAGAAGATCAGAGAGGAGAACAAAGAAGATCAGAGAGGAGAAGTAGACCTGAGGAGAACAAAGAAGATCAGAGAGGAGAACAAAGAAGATCAGAGGAGAAGTAGACCTGAGGAGAACAAAGAAGATCAGAGAGGAGAACAAAGAAGATCAGATGAGAAGTAGAGCTGAGGAGAACAAAGAAGATCAGAGAGGAGAACAAAGAAGAGAACAAAGAAGATCAGAGAGGAGAACAAAGAAGATCAGAGAGGAGAAGTAGACCTGAGGAGAACAAAGAAGATCTGACAGGAGAACAAAGAAAATCAGAGGAGAAGTAGAGCTGAGGGGAACAAAGAAGATCAGAGAGGAGAACAAAGAAGATCAGAGAGGAGAAGTAGACCTGAGGAGAACAAAGAAGATCAGAGAGGAGAACAAAGAAGATCAGAGAGGAGAGTTAGACCTGAGGAGAACAAAGAAGATCAGAGAGGAGAGGTAGACCTGAGGAGAACAAAGAAGATCAGATAGGAGAACAAAGAAGATCAGAGAGGAGAAGAAGACCTGATAAGAACAAAGAAGATCAGAGAGGAGAACAAAGAAGATCAGAGAGGAGAAGAAGACCTGATAAGAACAAAGAAGATCAGAGAGGAGAAGTAGACCTGAGGAGAACAAAGAAGATCAGTAGAGGACTTAAACGACACGTTCTTAGAATGAACCAGAGACAATTTACACACAACAAACAACCAAACTGCTGGTGCCCCAAAGATGAAGTAAATTGGATGAGTTTTGGCCCTTGTTTACAGTCTGGTTTCTAGGCAACAGCCGTGTCACATTATAAACTTGACTAACTCAAACTGGAGACCAAACATTTGTCTGAAATACGTGTTTTCATGCGACTGATACGTACCATGCAGAGCGCCCCCAGCAGGCAGCGCGGCACACTGCGGCTCGTCCAGCTCTGGCTCTTTGGCAGATACGAGTGGGCGGAGCCTGGAGGTCGGCACACAGCACTGAGCATGCTCAGTGACGAGCTCGAGTCTTCAGGGACCTCCAGCACCGAGATGAGCAGACAGTCCGAGTCTAGACCAGGACCAGCACCAGAAACAAGACCAGGTTTAGACCAGGACCAGCACCAGAAACAAGACCAGGTTTAGACCAGGACCAGCACCAGAAACAAGACCAGGTTTAGACCAGGACCAGCACCAGAAACAAGACCAGGTTTAGACCAGGACCAGCACCAGAAACAAGACCAGGCTTAGACCAGGACCAGGACCAGAAACAAGACCAGGTTTAGACCAGGACCAGAAACAAGACCAGGTTTAGACCAGGACCAGAAACAAGACCAGGTTTAGACCAGGACCAGCACCAGAAACAAGACCAGGCTTAGACCAGGACCAGGACCAGAAACAAGACCAGGCTTAGACCAGGACCAGGACCAGAAACAAGACCAGGCTTAGACCAGGACCAGGACCAGAAACAAGACCAGGCTTAGACCAGGACCAGGACCAGAAACAAGACCAGGCTTAGACCAGGACCAGAAACAAGACCAGGTTTAGACCAGGACCAGCACCAGAAACAAGACCAGGCTTAGACCAGGACCAGGACCAGAAACAAGACCAGGCTTAGACCAGGACCAGGACCAGAAACAAGACCAGGCTTAGACCAGGACCAGGACCAGAAACAAGACCAGGTTTAGACCAGGACCAGCACCAGAAACAAGACCAGGTTTAGACCAGGACCAGGACCAGAAACAAGACCAGGCTTAGACCAGGACCAGAAACAAGACCAGGTTTAGACCAGGACCAGCACCAGAAACAAGACCAGGCTTAGACCAGGACCAGGACCAGAAACAAGACCAGGCTTAGACCAGGACCAGCACCAGAAACAAGACCAGGTTTAGACCAGGACCAGCACCAGAAACAAGACCAGGTTTAGACCAGGACCAGGACCAGAAACAAGACCAGGTTTAGACCAGGACCAGCACCAGAAACAAGACCAGGTTTAGACCAGGACCAGCACCAGAAACAAGACCAGGTTTAGACCAGGACCAGGACCAGAAACAAGACCAGGTTTAGACCAGGACCAGGACCAGAAACAAGACCAGGTTTAGACCAGGACCAGGACCAGAAACAAGGCCAGGTTTAGACCAGGACCAGGACCAGAAACAAGACCAGGCTTAGACCAGGACCAGCACCAGAAACAAGACCAGGTTTAGACCAGGACCAGCACCAGAAACAAGACCAGGCTTAGACCAGGACCAGAAACAAGACCAGGTTTAGACCAGGACCAGAAACAAGACCAGGTTTAGACCAGGACCAGCACCAGAAACAAGACCAGGTTTAGACCAGGACCAGCACCAGAAACAAGACCAGGTTTAGACCAGGACCAGGACCAGAAACAAGACCAGGTTTAGACCAGGACCAGCACCAGAAACAAGACCAGGTTTAGACCAGGACCAGCACCAGAAACAAGACCAGGTTTAGACCAGGACCAGGACCAGAAACAAGACCAGGTTTAGACCAGGACCAGGACCAGAAACAAGGCCAGGTTTAGACCAGGACCAGGACCAGAAACAAGACCAGGCTTAGACCAGGACCAGCACCAGAAACAAGACCAGGTTTAGACCAGGACCAGCACCAGAAACAAGACCAGGCTTAGACCAGGACCAGAAACAAGACCAGGTTTAGACCAGGACCAGAAACAAGACCAGGTTTAGACCAGGACCAGCACCAGAAACAAGACCAGGTTTAGACCAGGACCAGCACCAGAAACAAGACCAGGCTTAGACCAGGACCAGGACCAGAAACAAGACCAGGTTTAGACCAGGACCAGAAACAAGACCAGGTTTAGACCAGGACCAGAAACAAGACCAGGTTTAGACCAGGACCAGCACCAGAAACAAGACCAGGCTTAGACCAGGACCAGGACCAGAAACAAGACCAGGCTTAGACCAGGACCAGGACCAGAAACAAGACCAGGCTTAGACCAGGACCAGGACCAGAAACAAGACCAGGCTTAGACCAGGACCAGGACCAGAAACAAGACCAGGCTTAGACCAGGACCAGAAACAAGACCAGGTTTAGACCAGGACCAGGACCAGAAACAAGACCAGGCTTAGACCAGGACCAGCACCAGAAACAAGACCAGGTTTAGACCAGGACCAGCACCAGAAACAAGACCAGGTTTAGACCAGGACCAGGACCAGAAACAAGACCAGGTTTAGACCAGGACCAGCACCAGAAACAAGACCAGGTTTAGACCAGGACCAGCACCAGAAACAAGACCAGGTTTAGACCAGGACCAGGACCAGAAACAAGACCAGGTTTAGACCAGGACCAGGACCAGAAACAAGACCAGGTTTAGACCAGGACCAGGACCAGAAACAAGGCCAGGTTTAGACCAGGACCAGGACCAGAAACAAGACCAGGCTTAGACCAGGACCAGCACCAGAAACAAGACCAGGTTTAGACCAGGACCAGCACCAGAAACAAGACCAGGCTTAGACCAGGACCAGAAACAAGACCAGGTTTAGACCAGGACCAGAAACAAGACCAGGTTTAGACCAGGACCAGCACCAGAAACAAGACCAGGTTTAGACCAGGACCAGAAACAAGACCAGGTTTAGACCAGGACCAGAAACAAGACCAGGTTTAGACCAGGACCAGGACCAGAAACAAGACCAGGTTTAGACCAGGACCAGGACCAGAAACAAGACCAGGTTTAGACCAGGACCAGGACCAGAAACAAGGCCAGGTTTAGACCAGGACCAGGACCAGAAACAAGACCAGGTTTAGACCAGGACCAGGACCAGAAACAAGACCAGGCTTAGACCAGGACCAGCACCAGAAACAAGACCAGGCTTAGACCAGGACCAGGACCAGAAACAAGACCAGGCTTAGACCAGGACCAGGACCAGAAACAACACCAGGCTTAGACCAGGACCAGCACCAGAAACAAGACCAGGTTTAGACCAGGACCAGCACCAGAAACAAGACCAGGTTTAGACCAGGACCAGGACCAGAAACAAGACCAGGTTTAGACCAGGACCAGCACCAGAAACAAGACCAGGTTTAGACCAGGACCAGGACCAGAAACAAGACCAGGTTTAGACCAGGACCAGGACCAGAAACAAGACCAGGTTTAGACCAGGACCAGGACCAGAAACAAGGCCAGGTTTAGACCAGGACCAGGACCAGAGGGCAGAATGTATCTGTGTGTGTGATTTGTGTGTTTACCTGAGAGAGAGGCGGGGCTTAGCAGGATCTCTCCAGACCCGGCTTCAGTCCTGGTCTCAGTCCTGGTTTCCGCTCGGGCCGGGATCCTGGTTGGGAGCCGTGTTTTCCTCTGAAACTGGTGTTTGATCAGAATTGAGAGGATCTGTGTGTCCTCCTGCATTAGCCAGAGCTGCAGAGACAGAGAGGTCACTGCAGGGGGCGCTGTCACTGCAGGGGGCCCTGTCACTGCAGGGGGCCCTGTCACACTGCAGGGGGCGCTGTCATACAGCAGGGGGCGCTGTCATACTGCAGGGGGCACTGTCATACTGCAGGGGGCACTGTCACACTGCAGGGGGCACTGTCACACTGCAGGGGGCACTGTCACACTGCAGGGGGCGCTGTCACACTGCAGGGGGCACTGTCACTGCAGGGGGCCCTGTCACTGCAGGGGGCCCTGTCACACTGCAGGGGGCGCTGTCACACTGCAGGGGGCCCTGTCACACTGCAGGGGGCACTGTCACACTGCAGGGGGCACTGTCACTGCAGGGGGCACTGTCACTGCAGGGGGCACTGTCACACTGCAGGGGGCGCTGTCACTGCAGGGGGCGCTGTCACACTGCAGGGGGCACTGTCACACTGCAGGGGGCGCTGTCACACTGCAGGGGGCACTGTCACACTGCAGGGGGCACTGTCACACTGCAGGGGGCGCTGTCACACTGCAGGGGGCACTGTCACACTGCAGGGGGCACTGTCACACTGCAGGGGGCGCTGTCACACTGCAGGGGGCACTGTCACACTGCAGGGGGCACTGTCACACTGCAGGGGGCGCTGTCACACTGCAGGGGGCACTGTCACACTGCAGGGGGCACTGTCACACTGCAGGGGGCGCTGTCACACTGCAGGGGGCACTGTCACTGCAGGGGGCACTGTCACTGCAGGGGGCCCTGTCACACTGCAGGGGGCGCTGTCACACTGCAGGGGGCCCTGTCACACTGCAGGGGGCACTGTCACACTGCAGGGGGCACTGTCACTGCAGGGGGCACTGTCACTGCAGGGGGCACTGTCACACTGCAGGGGGCGCTGTCACTGCAGGGGGCGCTGTCACACTGCAGGGGGCACTGTCACACTGCAGGGGGCGCTGTCACACTGCAGGGGGCACTGTCACACTGCAGGGGGCACTGTCACACTGCAGGGGGCGCTGTCACACTGCAGGGGGCACTGTCACACTGCAGGGGGCACTGTCACACTGCAGGGGGCGCTGTCACACTGCAGGGGGCACTGTCACACTGCAGGGGGCACTGTCACACTGCAGGGGGCGCTGTCACACTGCAGGGGGCACTGTCACACTGCAGGGGGCCCTGTCACTGCAGGGGGCCCTGTCACTGCAGGGGGCACTGTCACACTGCAGGGGGCGCTGTCACACTGCAGGGGGCGCTGTCATACTGCAGGGGGCGCTGTCACACTGCAGGGGGCCCTGTCACTGCAGGGGGCACTGTCACACTGCAGGGGGCGCTGTCACACTGCAGGGGGCCCTGTCACTGCAGGGGGCACTGTCACACTGCAGGGGGCGCTGTCATACTGCAGGGGGCGCTGTCACACTGCAGGGGGCACTGTCACACTGCAGGGGGCGCTGTCACACTGCAGGGGGCGCTGTCACACTGCAGGGGGCACTGTCACACTGCAGGGGGCGCTGTCACACTGCAGGGGGCGCTGTCACACTGCAGGGGGCACTGTCACACTGCAGGGGGCACTGTAACACTGCAGGGGGCGCTGTCACACTGCAGGGGGCGCTGTCATACAGCAGGGGGCGCTGTCATACTGCAGGGGGCACTGTCATACTGCAGGGGGCACTGTCACACTGCAGGGGGCACTGTCACACTGCAGGGGGCACTGTCACACTGCAGGGGGCACTGTCACACTGCAGGGGGCGCTGTCACACTGCAGGGGGCGCTGTCACACTGCAGGGGGCACTGTCACACTGCAGGGGGCACTGTCACACTGCAGGGGGCACTGTCATACTGCAGGGGGCACTGTCACACTGCAGGGGGCACTGTCATACAGCAGGGGGCGCTGTCATACTGCAGGGGGCACTGTCATACTGCAGGGGGCACTGTCACACTGCAGGGGGCGCTGTCACACTGCAGGGGGCGCTGTCACACTGCAGGGGGCACTGTCACACTGCAGGGGGCGCTGTCACACTGCAGGGGGCGCTGTCACACTGCAGGGGGCACTGTCACACTGCAGGGGGCACTGTCACACTGCAGGAGGCACTGTCACACTGCAGGGGGCGCTGTCACACTGCAGGGGGCCCTGTCACTGCAGGGGGCACTGTCACACTGCAGGGGGCGCTGTCATACTGCAGGGGGCGCTGTCACACTGCAGGGGGCGCTGTCACACTGCAGGGGGCGCTGTCACACTGCAGGGGGCACTGTCACACTGCAGGGGGCGCTGTCACACTGCAGGGGGCGCTGTCACACTGCAGGGGGCACTGTCACACTGCAGGGGGCACTGTCACACTGCAGGGGGCACTGTCACACTGCAGGGGGCACTGTCACACTGCAGGGGGCACTGTCACACTGCAGGAGGCACTGTCACACTGCATGGAGCACTGTAATACTGCATAATGAAAAGGACAAAATTTGAAAAATCTATCTAAAAATTTTTATGAAATAATAAAGCCAATATTCAGTGACATGTTATGTGATCGTTTCATGTGATCGTGTCATGTGATCACGTTATGTGCTCGCGTCATGTGCTCGCGTCATGTGATCACGTTATGTGCTCGCGTCATGTGCTCGCGTCATGTGATCGCGTCATGTGATCGCGTCATGTGATCGTGTCATGTGATCTTGTCTTGTCATGTGATCACTTTATGTTCTCACGTCATGTGATCACTTTATGTGCTCGCGTCATGTGCTCGCGTCATGTGATTGCGTCATGTGATCGTGTCATGTGATCTTGTCTTGTCATGTGATCTTGTCTTGTCATGTGCTCGCGTCATGTGCTCGCGTCATGTGCTCGCGTCATGTGATCGCGTCATGTGATCGTGTCATGTGATCTTGTCTTGTCATGTGATCTTGTCTTGTCATGTGATCGTGTCATGTGATCACGTCATGTGATCACGTCATGTGCTCGCGTCATGTGCTCGCGTCATGTGATTGCGTCATGTAATCGTGTCATGTGATCTTGTCTTGTCATTTGATCGCGTCATGTGATCGCGTCATGTGATTGCGTCATGTGATCGCGACAGGTAAACACGTCATGTGATCGCGTCATGTGATCGCGTCATGTGATCGCGTCATGTGATCGCGTCGTGAGATCGTGTCATGTGATCGTGTCATGTAATCACGTCATGTGATCGTGTCATGTGATAATGTCATGTGATAATGTCATGTGATCCTGTCATGTGATCCTTTCATGTGATCCTGTCAGGTGATCGTATCATGTGATCGCATCATGTGATCGCGTCATGTGATCGCGTCATGTGATAGCGTCATGTGCTCTTGTCATGTGATCATGTCATGTGATCTCTTCATGTGATCGTGTCATGTGATCGTGTCATGTGATCGCGTCATGTGATCGCATCATCTGAGCGCGTCATGTGAGCGCGTCATGTGATCGTGTCATGTGATCGCGTCATGTGATCGTGTCATGTGATCGTGTCATGTGATCACATCATGTGATACTGTCACGTGATACTGTCACGTGATCGTGTCACGTGATCACGTCACGTGATCACGTCATGTGATCACGTCATTTGATCACGTCATGTGATCGCGTCATGTGATCACGTCATGTGATCACGTCATGTGATCAAGTTATGTGATCGTGTCATGTTCTCGCGCCATGTGCTCGCGTCATGTGATCGTGTCATGTGATCGTGTCATGTGATCGTGTCATGTGATCGTGTCATGTGATCTTGTCTTGTCATGTTTTCACGTCATGTGATCACGTCATGTGATCACGTCTTGTGATAACGTCATGTGATCACATCATGTGATCACGTCATGTGATCACGTTATGTGCTTACTCCATGTGATCACGTCATGTGATCACGTCATGTGATCGTGTCATGTGATCGTGTCATGTGATAGTGTCATGTGATCGCGTCATGTGCCCTTGTCATGTGATCGTGTCATGTGATCGTGTCATGTGATCTTGTCTTGTCATGTGATCGCGTCATGTGATTGCGTCATGTGATCACGTCTTGTGATCACGTCATGTGATCACATCATGTGATCACGTCATGTGATCACGTTATGTGCTTACTCCATGTGATCACGTCATGTGATCGCGTCATGTGATCGTGTCATGTGATCGTGTCATGTGATCGCGTCATGTGCCCTTGTCATGTGATCACGTCATGTGATCGTGTCATGTGATCTTGTCTTGTCATGTGATCGCGTCATGTGATTGCGTCATGTGATCGTGTCATGTGATCACGTTATGTGATCGTGTCATCTGATCGTGTCATGTGATCGTGTCATCTGATCACGGCATGTGATCATGTTATGTGATCACGTCATGTGCTCTTGTCATTTGATCACGTCATGTGATCGCGTCATGTGATCGTGTCATGTGATCGCGTCATGTGATCGCGTCATGTGATCGCGTCTGTTATCGTGTCATGTGATCGCGTCATGTGAACGCGTCATGTGATCGCGTCATGTGATTGCGTCATGTGATCGCGTCGTGTGATCGCGTCATGTGATCGTGTCATGTGATCGCGTTGTATGATCGCGTCATGTGATTGCGTCATGTGATCGTGCCATGTGATCATGTCATGTGATCAAGTCATGTGAACACGTCATGTGATAATGTCATGTGATCCTGTCATGTGATCCAGTCATGTGATCATGTCATGTGATCGCATCATGTGATCGCGTCATGTGATCGCGTCATGTGCTCTTGTCATGTGATCAGGTCATGTGATCGTGTCATGTGATCGTGTCATGTGAGCGCGTCATGTGAGCGCATCATGTGATCGCGTCATGTGATCGCGTCATGTGATCGCGTCATGTGATCGTGTCATGTGATCACGTCATGTGATCACGTCATGTGATACTGTCACGTGATACTGTCACGTGATCGCGTCACGTGATCACGTCACGTGATCACGTCACGTGATCACGTCATTTGATCACGTCATGTGATCACGTCATGTGATCGTGTCATGTGATCGTGTCATGTGAGCGCGTCATGTGAGCGCATCATGTGATCGCGTCATGTGATCGCGTCATGTGATCGCGTCATGTGATCGCGTCATGTGATCGCGTCATGTGATCGTGTCATGTGATCGTGTCATGTGATCACGTCATGTGATACTGTCACGTGATACTGTCACGTGATCGCGTCACGTGATCACGTCATGTGATCACGTCATTTGATCACGTCATGTGATCACGTCATGTGATCATGTCATGTGATCACCTCATGTGATCAAGTTATGTGATCGTGTCATGTGCTCGCGCCATGTGCTCGCGTCATGTGCTCGCGACATGTAATCGTGTCATGTGATCTTGTCTTTTCATGTGATCGTGTCATGTGATCACGTCTTGTGATCGTGTCATGTGATCGTTTCATGTGATTGTTTCATGTGATCTTGTCTTGTCATGTGATCTTGTCTTGTCATGTGATCGCGTAATGTGATCGTGTCATGTTTTCACGTCATGTGATTGTGTCATGTGATTGTGTCATGTGATCGTGTCATGTTTTCACGTCATGTGATTGTGTCATGTGATCGTGTCATGTGATCGTGTCATTTGATTGCGTCATGTGATCGTGTCATGTGAACAAGTCATGTGGTCGCGTCATGTGATCGCGTCATGTGATCGTGTCATGTGATCACGTCATGTAATCATGTCATGTGATCGTGTCATGTGATCGTGTCAGGTGATCGTGTCATGTGATCACATCATGTGATCACGTCATGTGATCACGTTATGTGCTTACTCCATGTGATCACGTCATGTGATCGCGTCATGTGATCGTGTCATGTGATCGTGTCATTTGATCACGTCATGTGATCACGTCATGTGATCACGTCATGTGATCACGTCATGTGATCAAGTTATGTGATCGTGTCATGTGCTCGCGTCATGTGCTCGCGTCATGTGATCGTGTCATGTGATCGTGTCATGTGATTTTGTCTTGTCATGTGATCGCGTCATGTGATCGCGTCATGTTTTCACGTCATGTGATCACGTCATGTGATCACGTCTTGTGATCACGTCATGTGATGACATCATGTGATCACGTCATGTGATCACGTTATGTGATCGTGTCATGTGATCTTGTCTTGTCATGTGATCGCGTCATGTGATTGTGTCATATGATCGTGTCATGTGATCACGTTATGTGATCGTGTCATGTGATCGTGTCATATGATCGTGTCATCTGATCACGGCATGTGATCACGTTATGTGATCACGTCATGTGCTCACTCCATGTGATCACGTCATGTGCTCTTGTCATGTGATCGCGTCATGTGATCGCGTCATGTGCTCTTGTCATGTGATCAGGTCATGTGAGCGCGTCATGTGAGCCCATCATGTGATCGCGTCATGTGATCGCGTCATGTGATCGCGTCATGTGATCGCGTCATGTGATCGTGTCATGTGATCACGTCATGTGATACCGTCACGTGATACTGTCACGTGATCGCGTCACACTGCAGGGGGCACTGTCACACTGCAGGGGGCACTGTCACACTGCAGGGGGCGCTGTCACACTGCAGGGGGCACTGTCACACTGCAGGGGGCACTGTCACACTGCAGGGGGCGCTGTCACACTGCAGGGGGCACTGTCACACTGCAGGGGGCACTGTCACACTGCAGGGGGCGCTGTCACACTGCAGGGGGCACTGTCACACTGCAGGGGGCCCTGTCACTGCAGGGGGCCCTGTCACTGCAGGGGGCACTGTCACACTGCAGGGGGCGCTGTCACACTGCAGGGGGCGCTGTCATACTGCAGGGGGCGCTGTCACACTGCAGGGGGCCCTGTCACTGCAGGGGGCACTGTCACACTGCAGGGGGCGCTGTCACACTGCAGGGGGCCCTGTCACTGCAGGGGGCACTGTCACACTGCAGGGGGCGCTGTCATACTGCAGGGGGCGCTGTCACACTGCAGGGGGCACTGTCACACTGCAGGGGGCGCTGTCACACTGCAGGGGGCGCTGTCACACTGCAGGGGGCACTGTCACACTGCAGGGGGCGCTGTCACACTGCAGGGGGCGCTGTCACACTGCAGGGGGCACTGTCACACTGCAGGGGGCACTGTAACACTGCAGGGGGCGCTGTCACACTGCAGGGGGCGCTGTCATACAGCAGGGGGCGCTGTCATACTGCAGGGGGCACTGTCATACTGCAGGGGGCACTGTCACACTGCAGGGGGCACTGTCACACTGCAGGGGGCACTGTCACACTGCAGGGGGCACTGTCACACTGCAGGGGGCGCTGTCACACTGCAGGGGGCGCTGTCACACTGCAGGGGGCACTGTCACACTGCAGGGGGCACTGTCACACTGCAGGGGGCACTGTCATACTGCAGGGGGCACTGTCACACTGCAGGGGGCACTGTCATACAGCAGGGGGCGCTGTCATACTGCAGGGGGCACTGTCATACTGCAGGGGGCACTGTCACACTGCAGGGGGCGCTGTCACACTGCAGGGGGCGCTGTCACACTGCAGGGGGCACTGTCACACTGCAGGGGGCGCTGTCACACTGCAGGGGGCGCTGTCACACTGCAGGGGGCACTGTCACACTGCAGGGGGCACTGTCACACTGCAGGAGGCACTGTCACACTGCAGGGGGCGCTGTCACACTGCAGGGGGCCCTGTCACTGCAGGGGGCACTGTCACACTGCAGGGGGCGCTGTCATACTGCAGGGGGCGCTGTCACACTGCAGGGGGCGCTGTCACACTGCAGGGGGCGCTGTCACACTGCAGGGGGCACTGTCACACTGCAGGGGGCGCTGTCACACTGCAGGGGGCGCTGTCACACTGCAGGGGGCACTGTCACACTGCAGGGGGCACTGTCACACTGCAGGGGGCACTGTCACACTGCAGGGGGCACTGTCACACTGCAGGGGGCACTGTCACACTGCAGGAGGCACTGTCACACTGCATGGAGCACTGTAATACTGCATAATGAAAAGGACAAAATTTGAAAAATCTATCTAAAAATTTTTATGAAATAATAAAGCCAATATTCAGTGACATGTTATGTGATCGTTTCATGTGATCGTGTCATGTGATCACGTTATGTGCTCGCGTCATGTGCTCGCGTCATGTGATCACGTTATGTGCTCGCGTCATGTGCTCGCGTCATGTGATCGCGTCATGTGATCGCGTCATGTGATCGTGTCATGTGATCTTGTCTTGTCATGTGATCACTTTATGTTCTCACGTCATGTGATCACTTTATGTGCTCGCGTCATGTGCTCGCGTCATGTGATTGCGTCATGTGATCGTGTCATGTGATCTTGTCTTGTCATGTGATCTTGTCTTGTCATGTGCTCGCGTCATGTGCTCGCGTCATGTGCTCGCGTCATGTGATCGCGTCATGTGATCGTGTCATGTGATCTTGTCTTGTCATGTGATCTTGTCTTGTCATGTGATCGTGTCATGTGATCACGTCATGTGATCACGTCATGTGCTCGCGTCATGTGCTCGCGTCATGTGATTGCGTCATGTAATCGTGTCATGTGATCTTGTCTTGTCATTTGATCGCGTCATGTGATCGCGTCATGTGATTGCGTCATGTGATCGCGACAGGTAAACACGTCATGTGATCGCGTCATGTGATCGCGTCATGTGATCGCGTCATGTGATCGCGTCGTGAGATCGTGTCATGTGATCGTGTCATGTAATCACGTCATGTGATCGTGTCATGTGATAATGTCATGTGATAATGTCATGTGATCCTGTCATGTGATCCTTTCATGTGATCCTGTCAGGTGATCGTATCATGTGATCGCATCATGTGATCGCGTCATGTGATCGCGTCATGTGATAGCGTCATGTGCTCTTGTCATGTGATCATGTCATGTGATCTCTTCATGTGATCGTGTCATGTGATCGTGTCATGTGATCGCGTCATGTGATCGCATCATCTGAGCGCGTCATGTGAGCGCGTCATGTGATCGTGTCATGTGATCGCGTCATGTGATCGTGTCATGTGATCGTGTCATGTGATCACATCATGTGATACTGTCACGTGATACTGTCACGTGATCGTGTCACGTGATCACGTCACGTGATCACGTCATGTGATCACGTCATTTGATCACGTCATGTGATCGCGTCATGTGATCACGTCATGTGATCACGTCATGTGATCAAGTTATGTGATCGTGTCATGTTCTCGCGCCATGTGCTCGCGTCATGTGATCGTGTCATGTGATCGTGTCATGTGATCGTGTCATGTGATCGTGTCATGTGATCTTGTCTTGTCATGTTTTCACGTCATGTGATCACGTCATGTGATCACGTCTTGTGATAACGTCATGTGATCACATCATGTGATCACGTCATGTGATCACGTTATGTGCTTACTCCATGTGATCACGTCATGTGATCACGTCATGTGATCGTGTCATGTGATCGTGTCATGTGATAGTGTCATGTGATCGCGTCATGTGCCCTTGTCATGTGATCGTGTCATGTGATCGTGTCATGTGATCTTGTCTTGTCATGTGATCGCGTCATGTGATTGCGTCATGTGATCACGTCTTGTGATCACGTCATGTGATCACATCATGTGATCACGTCATGTGATCACGTTATGTGCTTACTCCATGTGATCACGTCATGTGATCGCGTCATGTGATCGTGTCATGTGATCGTGTCATGTGATCGCGTCATGTGCCCTTGTCATGTGATCACGTCATGTGATCGTGTCATGTGATCTTGTCTTGTCATGTGATCGCGTCATGTGATTGCGTCATGTGATCGTGTCATGTGATCACGTTATGTGATCGTGTCATCTGATCGTGTCATGTGATCGTGTCATCTGATCACGGCATGTGATCATGTTATGTGATCACGTCATGTGCTCTTGTCATTTGATCACGTCATGTGATCGCGTCATGTGATCGTGTCATGTGATCGCGTCATGTGATCGCGTCATGTGATCGCGTCTGTTATCGTGTCATGTGATCGCGTCATGTGAACGCGTCATGTGATCGCGTCATGTGATTGCGTCATGTGATCGCGTCGTGTGATCGCGTCATGTGATCGTGTCATGTGATCGCGTTGTATGATCGCGTCATGTGATTGCGTCATGTGATCGTGCCATGTGATCATGTCATGTGATCAAGTCATGTGAACACGTCATGTGATAATGTCATGTGATCCTGTCATGTGATCCAGTCATGTGATCATGTCATGTGATCGCATCATGTGATCGCGTCATGTGATCGCGTCATGTGCTCTTGTCATGTGATCAGGTCATGTGATCGTGTCATGTGATCGTGTCATGTGAGCGCGTCATGTGAGCGCATCATGTGATCGCGTCATGTGATCGCGTCATGTGATCGCGTCATGTGATCGTGTCATGTGATCACGTCATGTGATCACGTCATGTGATACTGTCACGTGATACTGTCACGTGATCGCGTCACGTGATCACGTCACGTGATCACGTCACGTGATCACGTCATTTGATCACGTCATGTGATCACGTCATGTGATCGTGTCATGTGATCGTGTCATGTGAGCGCGTCATGTGAGCGCATCATGTGATCGCGTCATGTGATCGCGTCATGTGATCGCGTCATGTGATCGCGTCATGTGATCGCGTCATGTGATCGTGTCATGTGATCGTGTCATGTGATCACGTCATGTGATACTGTCACGTGATACTGTCACGTGATCGCGTCACGTGATCACGTCATGTGATCACGTCATTTGATCACGTCATGTGATCACGTCATGTGATCATGTCATGTGATCACCTCATGTGATCAAGTTATGTGATCGTGTCATGTGCTCGCGCCATGTGCTCGCGTCATGTGCTCGCGACATGTAATCGTGTCATGTGATCTTGTCTTTTCATGTGATCGTGTCATGTGATCACGTCTTGTGATCGTGTCATGTGATCGTTTCATGTGATTGTTTCATGTGATCTTGTCTTGTCATGTGATCTTGTCTTGTCATGTGATCGCGTAATGTGATCGTGTCATGTTTTCACGTCATGTGATTGTGTCATGTGATTGTGTCATGTGATCGTGTCATGTTTTCACGTCATGTGATTGTGTCATGTGATCGTGTCATGTGATCGTGTCATTTGATTGCGTCATGTGATCGTGTCATGTGAACAAGTCATGTGGTCGCGTCATGTGATCGCGTCATGTGATCGTGTCATGTGATCACGTCATGTAATCATGTCATGTGATCGTGTCATGTGATCGTGTCAGGTGATCGTGTCATGTGATCACATCATGTGATCACGTCATGTGATCACGTTATGTGCTTACTCCATGTGATCACGTCATGTGATCGCGTCATGTGATCGTGTCATGTGATCGTGTCATTTGATCACGTCATGTGATCACGTCATGTGATCACGTCATGTGATCACGTCATGTGATCAAGTTATGTGATCGTGTCATGTGCTCGCGTCATGTGCTCGCGTCATGTGATCGTGTCATGTGATCGTGTCATGTGATTTTGTCTTGTCATGTGATCGCGTCATGTGATCGCGTCATGTTTTCACGTCATGTGATCACGTCATGTGATCACGTCTTGTGATCACGTCATGTGATGACATCATGTGATCACGTCATGTGATCACGTTATGTGATCGTGTCATGTGATCTTGTCTTGTCATGTGATCGCGTCATGTGATTGTGTCATATGATCGTGTCATGTGATCACGTTATGTGATCGTGTCATGTGATCGTGTCATATGATCGTGTCATCTGATCACGGCATGTGATCACGTTATGTGATCACGTCATGTGCTCACTCCATGTGATCACGTCATGTGCTCTTGTCATGTGATCGCGTCATGTGATCGCGTCATGTGCTCTTGTCATGTGATCAGGTCATGTGAGCGCGTCATGTGAGCCCATCATGTGATCGCGTCATGTGATCGCGTCATGTGATCGCGTCATGTGATCGCGTCATGTGATCGTGTCATGTGATCACGTCATGTGATACCGTCACGTGATACTGTCACGTGATCGCGTCATGTGATCACGTCATGTGATCACATCATGTGATCACGTCATGTGATCACATCATGTGATCATGTCATGTGATCACGTCATGTGATCAAGTTATGTGATCGTGTCATGTGCTCGCGTCATGTGCTCGCGTCATGTGATCGTGTCATGTGATCTTGTCTTGTCATGTGATCTTGTCTTTTCATGTGATCGTGTCATGTGATCACGTCTTGTGATCGTGTCATGTGATCGTTTCATGTGATCTTGTCTTGTCATGTGATCGCGTCATGTGATCGTGTCATGTTTTCACTTCATGTGATTGTGTCATGTGATTGTGTCATATGATCGCGTCATATGCTCTTGTCATGTGATCGTGTCATGTGATCGTGTCATGTGATTGTGTCATGTGATCGTGTCACGTGAACGCGTCATGTGGTCGCGTCATGTGATCGTGTCATGTGATCACGTCATGTAATCACGTCATGTGATCGTGTCATGTGATCGTGTCATGTGATCGTGTCATGTGATTGTGTCATGTGATCGCTACATGTGATCGCTACATGTGATCGTGTCATGTGATCTTGTCTTGTCATGTGATCGTGTCATGTGATCGCGCCATGTGATCACGTTGTGATCGTGTCATGTGATCGTGTCATGTGATCGCGTCATGTGATTGCGTCATGTGATCGCGTCATGTGATCGCGTTATGTGAACGCATCATGTGATTGCGTCATGTGATCATGTCATGTGATCACGTCATGTGAACACGTCATGTGATAATGTCATGTGATCCTGTCATGTGATCACGTCATGTGATCAAGCTATGTGATCGTGTCTTGTGCTCGCGTCATGTGCTCACGCCATTTGCTCGCGTCATGTGCTCGCATCATGTGATCGTGTCATGTGATCTTGTCTTGTCATGTGATACTGTCACGTGATCGCGTCATGTGATCACGTCATGTGATCACATCATGTGATTACGTCATATGATCACGTCATGTGATCACGTCATGTGATCGCGTCATGTGATCGCGTCATGTGATCGCGTCGTGTGATCGCGTCATGTGATCGTGTCATGTGATCGCGTTGTATGATCGCGTCATGTGATTGCGTCATGTGATCGTGCCATGTGATCATGTCATGTGATCAAGTCATGTGAACACGTCATGTGATAATGTCATGTGATCCTGTCATGTGATCCAGTCATGTGATCATGTCATGTGATCAGGTCATGTGATCGTGTCATGTGATCGTGTCATGTGAGCGCGTCATGTGATCGCGTCATGTGATCGTGTCATGTGATCGCGTCATGTGATCGCGTCATGTGATCGCGTCATGTGATCGTGTCATGTGATCACGTCATGTGATACTGTCACGTGATACTGTCACGTGATCGCGTCACGTGATCACGTCACGTGATCAAGTCATGTGATCACGTCATTTGATCACGTCATGTGATCACGTCATGTGATCGTGTCATGTGATCGTGTCATGTGAGCGCGTCATGTGAGCGCATCATGTGATCGCGTCATGTGATCGCGTCATGTGATCGCGTCATGTGATCGCGTCATGTGATCGCGTCATGTGATCGTGTCATGTGATCGTGTCATGTGATCACGTCATGTGATACTGTCACGTGATACTGTCACGTGATACTGTCACGTGATCGCGTCACGTGATCACGTCATGTGATCACGTCATTTGATCACGTCATGTGATCACCTCATGTGATCAAGTTATGTGATCGTGTCATGTGCTCGCGTCATGTGCTCGCGCCATGTGCTCGCGTCATGTGCTCGCGTCATGTAATCGTGTCATGTGATCTTGTCTTTTCATGTGATCGTGTCATGTGATCACGTCTTGTGATCGTGTCATGTGATCGTTTCATGTGATTGTTTCATGTGATCTTGTCTTGTCATGTGATCTTGTCTTGTCATGTGATCGCGTAATGTGATCGTGTCATGTTTTCACGTCATGTGATTGTGTCATGTGATTGTGTCTTGTGATTGTGTCATGTGATTGTGTCATGTTTTCACGTCATGTGATTGTGTCATGTGATTGTGTCATGTGATCGTGTCATGTGATCGTGTCATTTGATTGCGTCATGTGATCGTGTCATGTGAACAAGTCATGTGGTCGCGTCATGTGATCGCGTCATGTGATCGTGTCATGTGATCACGTCATGTAATCATGTCATGTGATCGTGTCATGTGATCGTGTCAGGTGATCGTGTCATGTGATCACATCATGTGATCACGTCATGTGATCACGTTATGTGCTTACTCCATGTGATCACGTCATGTGATTGCGTCATGTGATCGTGTCATGTGATCGTGTCATTTGATCACGTCATGTGATCACGTCATGTGATCACGTCATGTGATCACGTCATGTGATCAAGTTATGTGATCGTGTCATGTGCTCGCGTCATGTGCTCGCGTCATGTGATCGTGTCATGTGATCGTGTCATGTGATTTTGTCTTGTCATGTGATCGCGTCATGTGATCGCGTCATGTTTTCACGTCATGTGATCACGTCATGTGATCACATCTTGTGATCACGTCATGTGATGACATCATGTGATCACGTCATGTGATCACGTTATGTGATCGTGTCATGTAATCTTGTCTTGTCATGTGATCGCGTCATGTGATTGCGTCATATGATCGTGTCATGTGATCACGTTATGTGATCGTGTCATGTGATCGTGTCATATGATCGTGTCATCTGATCACGGCATGTGATCACGTTATGTGATCACGTCATGTGCTCACTCCATGTGATCACGTCATGTGCTCTTGTCATGTGATCGCGTCATGTGATCGCGTCATGTGCTCTTGTCATGTGATCAGGTCATGTGATCACGTCATGTGATCGTGTCATGTGATCGTGTCATGTGATCGCGTCATGTGATCGCGTCATGTGATACCGTCACGTGATACTGTCACGTGATCGCGTCATGTGATCACGTCATGTGATCACATCATGTGATCACGTCATGTGATCACGTCATGTGATCATGTCATGTGATCACGTCATGTGATCAAGTTATGTGATCGTGTCATGTGCTCGTGTCATGTGCTCGCGTCATGTGATCGTGTCATGTGATCTTGTCTTGTCATGTGATCTTGTCTTTTCATGTGATCGTGTCATGTGATCACGTCTTGTGATCGTGTCATGTGATCGTTTCATGTGATCTTGTCTTGTCATGTGATCGCGTCATGTGATCGTGTCATGTTTTCACTTCATGTGATTGTGTCATGTGATTGTGTCATATGATCGCGTCATATGCTCTTGTCATGTGATCGTGTCATGTGATCGTGTCATGTGATCGTGTCATGTGATTGCGTCATGTGATCGTGTCATGTGAACGCGTCATGTGGTCGCGTCATGTGATCGTGTCATGTGATCACGTCATGTAATCACGTCATGTGATCGTGTCATGTGATCGTGTCATGTGATCGTGTCATGTGATCGTGTCATGTGATCGCTACATGTGATCGCTACATGTGATCGTGTCATGTGATCTTGTCTTGTCATGTGATCGTGTCATGTGATCGCGCCATGTGATCACGTTGTGATCGTGTCATGTGATCGTGTCATGTGATCGCGTCATGTGATTGCGTCATGTGATCGCGTCATGTGATCGCGTTATGTGAACGCGTCATGTGATCGTGTCATGTGATCATGTCATGTGATCACGTCATGTGAACACGTCATGTGATAATGTCATGTGATCCTGTCATGTGATCACGTCATGTGATCAAGCTATGTGATCGTGTCTTGTGCTCGCGTCATGTGCTCGCGCCATTTGCTCGCGTCATGTGCTCGCATCATGTGATCGTGTCATGTGATCTTGTCTTGTCATGTGATACTGTCACGTGATCGCGTCATGTGATCACGTCATGTGATCACGTCATGTGATTACGTCATATGATCACGTCATGTGATCACGTCATGTGATCATGTCATGTGATCACGTCATGTGATCAAGTTATGTGATCGTGTCATGTGCTCGCGTCATGTGCTCGCGTCATGTGATCGTTTCATGTGATCTTGTCTTGTCATGTGATCGTGTCATGTGATCACGTCTTGTGATCGTGTCATGTGATCGTTTCATGTGATCTTGTCTTGTCATGTGATCTTGTCTTGTCATGTGATCTTGTCTTTTCATGTGATCGTGTCATGTGATCACGTCTTGTGATCGTGTTATGTGATCGTTTCATGTGATCTTGTCTTGTCATGTGATCGTGTCATGTGATCACGTCTTGTGATCGTGTCATGTGATCGTTTCATGTGATCTTGTCTTGTCATGTGATCTTGTCTTGTCATGTGATCGCGTCATGTGATCGTGTCATGTTTTCACGTCATTTGATCGTGTCATGTGATCACGTCATGTGATACTGTCACGTGATACTGTCAAGTGATCGCGTCATGTGATCACGTCATGTGATCACGTCATGTGATTACGTCATTTGATCACGTCATGTGATCACGTCATGTGATCATATCATGTGATCACGTCATGTGATCAAGTTATGTGATCGTGTCATGTGCTCGCGTCATGTGCTCGCGCCATGTGCTCGCGTCATGTGCTCGCGTCATGTGATCGTGTCATGTGATCTTGTTTTGTCATGTGATCTTGTCTTTTCATGTGATTGTGTGATGTGATCACGTCTTGTGATCGTGTCATGTGATTGTTTCATGTGATCTTGTCTTGTCATGTGATCTTGTCTTGTCATGTGATCGCGTCATGTGATCGTGTCATGTTTTCACGTCATGTGATTGTGTCATGTGATCGTGTCATGTGATCGTGTCATTTGATCGTGTCATGTGATCGTGTCATGTTTTCACGTCATGTGATTGTGTCATGTGATCGTGTCATGTGATCGTGTCATGTGATCGTGTCATTTGATCGTGTCATGTGATCGTGTCATGTGATCACGTCATGTGATCACATTATGTGCTCACTCCATGTGAACATTCTCCCCCTAATTATAGACTCTATTCTGAATATAATAAATACTTCAGTAGAAAGTGCTTATGTTCCACGTCCTTCAAACATGACGTCATTAAACCTCTTCTGAAAAAGCCTCATCTAGATCCCGACCAATTGTTAAACTACTAACCTATTTATAATCTGCCCTTTGTCACAGCAGTGTTCAGAGCCCACCACAACAGGGTTCAGAGCCCACCACAACAGGGTTCAGAGCCCACCACAACAGGGTTCAGAGCCCACCACAACAGGGTTCAGAGCCCACCACAACAGGGTTCAGAGCCCACCACAACAGGGTTCAGAGCCCACCACAGCAGTGTTCAGAGCCCTCCACAGACGATGGACTGGTCTCAATCCTGGTTCTGACCTCAGCGTTTGACCATTGACCACAACATTCTACTGCAGAGGTTAGAATGTGATGTAGGTGTCAGAGGCCCCGCCCTCAGAGGCCCCGCCCTTAGCTGGTACCAGTTTGTTCATGTAAACCTTAGCTCCTCCCCTTGTTCTAAAGTCACTTACAGTGTTCCTCAGGGGTCAGTACTGGGTCCAGTTCTGTTTCCTCTTTATATGCTGCCGTTAGGTCACATGATCAGGTCACATGATCAGATGCAGATGACACTCAGCTGTATTTATCAATGAACCTGATCAGAGCGATCAAGGAGACAGACTTAGAGCTCGTGTGAAGGAGATAAAAACCTGGAGGACACTTAATGATCTGCTTCTTAACCCTGAACAAACCGAGGTCAATGTGCTGGACGTCATTGTGCTGGAGGTCATTGTGCTGGAGGTCATTGTGCTGGAGGTCATTGTGCTGGAGGTCATTGTGCTGGAGGTCAATGTGCTGAAGGTCATTGTGCTGGAGGTCATTGTGCTGGAGGTCATTGTGCTGGAGGTCAATGTGCTGGAGGTCAATGTGCTGAAGGTCATTGTGCTGGAGGTCATTGTGCTGGAGGTCATTGTGCTGGAGGTCATTGTGCTGGAGGTCATTGTGCTGGAGATCATTGTGCTGGTCCTAAACATGTACGAGACGCTCTATCTGAGCAGATAGTCACACTGAAGCCTCCAGTTCTACTGTAAGAAACCTCAGAGTCTCATTTAAAGCTCATTTAAATCAAGTCTGTAAAACAGACTCTTTCCATTTGCGCAACAAGAGCCAAAATCAGAAGAATCCGGCCTAAAAGTGAAGCTGAAACGTCTCCTGCATTTGTAACGTCTCGATTCTCCTGTAACTCCTGCTCGCAGCGTGTCCTTAAAGCTCCATAAAAAGCTTTAACTGGTTCAAAATGCAGCAGCAAGATTACAACAGGAACTAAAAGAAGAGAGAACATTACGCCGGTGCTGGAGTCTCTTCACTGGCTCCTGTCCAGTTTAGAATCACATTTAAAATTCTACTTCTGATTTACAAAGCCATAAATGACATGGCCCCTCCCACCCCAAAGATGCTCTAGAACCATCTCATCCAAACAGAGCTCTTCACTCTCAGAATGCTGGCCTTCTGGTGCCAAGAGTCTCTAAAAGTACAGTAGGAGGTAGAGCCTTCTGGTGGTCCCAAGAGTCTCTAAAAGTACAGTAGGAGGTAGAGCCTTCTGGTGGTGCCAAGAGTCTCTAAAAGCACAGTAGGAGGTAGAGCCTTCTGGTGGTCCCAAGAGTCTCTAAAAGCACAGTAGGAGGTAGGGCCTTCTGGTGGTCCTAAGAGTCTCTAAAATCACAGTAGGAGGTAGAGCCTTCTGGTGGTGCCAAGAGTCTCTAAAAGCACAGTAGGAGGTAGAGCCTTCTGGTGGTGCCAAGAGTCTCTAAAAGCACAGTAGGAGGTAGAGCCTTCTGGTGGTGCCAAGAGTCTCTAAAAGCACAGTAGGAGGTAGAGCCTTCTGGTGGTGCCAAGAGTCTCTAAAAGCACAGTGGGAGGTAGAGCCTTCTGGTGGTGCCAAGAGTCTCTAAAAGCACAGTGGGAGGTAGAGCCTTCTGGTGGTGCCAAGAGTCTCTAAAAGCACAGTAGGAGGTAGAGCGCCTGTGTTATGGAATCAGCTCTGTCCATGTTAAAGAGACCGACACAGTCTCTTCATTTAAGACCAGGCTTTAAACGTTCCTCTTTGACATTTCCAGGTTTCTACTTTTTCCCAAGGAGGTTTTTTGTAGTTTTTCAGAAGGAGGGTCTGAGGACAGAAGGAGGGTCTGAGGACAGAAGGAGGGTCTGAGGACAGAAGGAGGGTCTGAGGACAGAAGGAGGGTCTGAGGACAGAAGGAGGGTCTGAGGACAGAAGGAGGGTCTAAGGACAGAAGGAGGGTCTAAGGACAGAAGGAGGCTCTAAGGACAGAAGGAGGCTCTAAGGACAGAGGGAGGGTCTAAGGACAAAGGGAGGATCTAAGGACAGAGGACCCTGGGACATCGTCCCTCTCCACCACAGACATTGTTGATTCATTTCTCCCTGTGGCCCTCAGAGGCAACTGTTGTTGTGATTTTGGGCCTTACAAAAATACAAAATACAAAAATACATTGAATTGAATTGAAATAGCATCATAGCATCATAGCATCATAGCATCATAGCATCATAGCATCCTTAGTAGACCTTGCATAGGGCAAGTTTTGAACAGGATTTAGAGTAAAAGTACCTCGTTGTGTCGGATCTGAGTTTCCTGACGACAAAACGGACACGTGACCACCAGCCAGACGTCTCCTAAAAGTACATGAATACACATGTAAATACACGCAATTACACAAAAGTACACATAAATGCACAAACTCGAATAATGAATAATACTCTAGATGAACTGCTCCTCGTCTGCCTGGATGAACTCTCTACTCTAGATTAACTGCTGTTGCTATGGCGACAGTAGCATGAGGATGAGTGACAGGTGCAGTACCTGTCTGCAGGAGCAGGCGGTGGACACACCTCCCACACAGCCGGTGCTGACACTGCAGTACCTTTGGCCTCCTGCTGGTGGCATCGTAGCGGCTGTAGCAGATTTTACATTCCAGCTCCAGAGGCTCCGCCCCCAAGGCCTTCACCTGAGCACAGCTGAGGTTAGACACGCCCCCTCTGGCCCCACCCCCTTCACCTGAGCACAGCTGAGGTTAGACACGCCCCCTCTGGCCCCACCCCCTTCACCTGAGCACAGCTGAGGTTAGACACGCCCCCTCTGGCCCCACCCCTTTCACCTGAGCACAGCTGAGGTTAGACACGCCCCCTCTGGCCCCACCCCCTTCACCTGAGCACAGCTGAGGTTAGACACGCCCCCTCTGGCCCCACCCCCTTCACCTGAGCACAGCTGAGGTTAGACACGCCCCCTCTGGCCCCACCCCCTTCACCTGAGCACAGCTGAGGTTAGACACGCCCCCTCTGGCCCCACCCCCTTCACCTGAGCACAGCTGAGGTTAGACACGCCCCCTCTGGCCCCACCCCCTTCACCTGAGCACAGCTGAGGTTAGACACGCCCCCTCTGGCCCCACCCCCTTCACCTGAGCACAGCTGAGGTTAGACACGCCCCCTCTGGCCCCACCCCCTTCACCTGAGCACAGCTGAGGTTAGACACGCCCCCTCTGGCCCCACCCCTTTCACATTAGGCACAAACATATTTATTTGACCATATCTGGAATTATTGTGTTGAAAAGTCTATTTAAATATCGCAATAATATGATATTGCAGCACTGCACCTGTCTCACCTGCACCTGTCTCACCTGCTCCTGTCTCACCTGCACCTGTCTCACCTGCTCCTGTCTCACCTGCTCCTGTCTCACCTGCTCCTGTCTCACCTGACCGTCCGGCTCCTCGGATTCTCTCATCCTATTGGCTCAGGTCACAGTGGGCGGTGCTTAACATCTCACCTGAACAAAACAGAAACCAGTTTGTTACCAAGTTATTCCATTCTAAACCAGGTCTAAACCAGGACTAAACCAGGTCTAAACCAGGTCTAAACCAGGTCTAAACCAGGCCTAAACCAGGTCCAAACCAGGTCTAAACCAGGTCTAAACCAGGACTAAACCAGGTCTAAACCAGGTCTAAACCAGGTCTAAACCAGGTCTAAACCAGGACTAAACCAGGTCTAAACCAGGTCTAAACCAGGACTAAACCAGGTCTAAACCAGGTCTAAACCAGGACTAAACCAGGTCTAAACAAGGTCTAAACCAGGTCTAAACCAGGCCTAAACCAGGTCCAAACCAGGTCCAAACCAGGTCTAAACCAGGACTAAACCAGGTCTAAACCAGGTCTAAACCAGGTCTAAACCAGGTCTAAACCAGGACTAAACCAGGTCTAAACCAGGTCTAAACCAGGACTAAACCAGGACTAAACCAGGACTAAACCAGGACTAAACCAGGTCTAAACCAGGTCTAAACCAGGACTAAACCAGGTCCAAACCAGGTCTAAACCAGGTCTAAACCAGGACTAAACCAGGTCTAAACCAGGTCTAAACCAGGTCTAAACCAGGTCTAAACCAGGACTAAACCAGGTCTAAACCAGGTCTAAACCAGGACTAAACCAGGTCTAAACCAGGTCTAAACCAGGACTAAACCAGGTCTAAACAAGGTCTAAACCAGGTCTAAACCAGGCCTAAACCAGGTCCAAACCAGGTCCAAACCAGGTCTAAACCAGGACTAAACCAGGTCTAAACCAGGTCTAAACCAGGTCTAAACCAGGTCTAAACCAGGACTAAACCAGGTCTAAACCAGGTCTAAACCAGGACTAAACCAGGACTAAACCAGGACTAAACCAGGACTAAACCAGGTCTAAACCAGGTCTAAACCAGGACTAAACCAGGTCTAAACCAGGACTAAACCAGGTCTAAACCAGGACTAAACCAGGTCTAAACCAGGTCTAAACCGGGACTAAACCAGGTCTAAACCAGGTCTAAACCAGGTCTAAACCAGGACTAAACCAGGACTAAACCAGGTCTAAACCAGGTCTAAACCAGGTCTAAACCAGGTCTAAACCAGGACTAAACCAGGACTAAACCAGGTCTAAACCAGGTCTAAACCAGATCTAAACCAGGTCTAAACCAGGACTAAACCAGGTCTAAACCAGGACTAAACCAGGACTAAACCAGGTCTAAACCAGGTCTAAACCAGGTCTAAACCAGGACTAAACCAGGTCTAAACCAGGTCTAAACCAGGTCTAAACCAGGTCTAAACCAGGACTAAACCAGGTCTAAACCAGGTCTAAACCAGGTCTAAACCAGGCCTAAACCAGGTCCAAACCAGGTCTAAACCAGGTCTAAACCAGGACTAAACCAGGTCTAAACCAGGTCTAAACCAGGTCTAAACCAGGTCTAAACCAGGACTAAACCAGGTCTAAACCAGGACTAAACCAGGACTAAACCAGGTCTAAACCAGGTCTAAACCAGGTCTAAACCAGGTCTAAACCAGGACTAAACCAGGTCTAAACCAGGTCTAAACCAGGTCTAAACCAGGCCTAAACCAGGTCCAAACCAGGTCTAAACCAGGTCTAAACCAGGACTAAACCAGGTCTAAACCAGGTCTAAACCAGGTCTAAACCAGGTCTAAACCAGGACTAAACCAGGTCTAAACCAGGTCTAAACCAGGACTAAACCAGGTCTAAACCAGGTCTAAACCAGGACTAAACCAGGTCTAAACAAGGTCTAAACCAGGTCTAAACCAGGCCTAAACCAGGTCCAAACCAGGTCCAAACCAGGTCTAAACCAGGACTAAACCAGGTCTAAACCAGGTCTAAACCAGGTCTAAACCAGGTCTAAACCAGGACTAAACCAGGTCTAAACCAGGTCTAAACCAGGACTAAACCAGGACTAAACCAGGACTAAACCAGGTCTAAACCAGGTCTAAACCAGGACTAAACCAGGTCTAAACCAGGACTAAACCAGGTCTAAACCAGGACTAAACCAGGTCTAAACCAGGTCTAAACCGGGACTAAACCAGGTCTAAACCAGGTCTAAACCAGGTCTAAACCAGGACTAAACCAGGACTAAACCAGGTCTAAACCAGGTCTAAACCAGGACTAAACCAGGACTAAACCAGGTCTAAACCAGGTCTAAACCAGATCTAAACCAGGTCTAAACCAGGACTAAACCAGGTCTAAACCAGGACTAAACCAGGACTAAACCAGGTCTAAACCAGGTCTAAACCAGGTCTAAACCAGGACTAAACCAGGTCTAAACCAGGACTAAACCAGGTCTAAACCAGGACTAAACCAGGTCTAAACCAGGACTAAACCAGGTCTAAACCAGGTCTAAACCAGGACTAAACCAGGTCTAAACCAGGTCTAAACCAGGTCTAAACCAGGACTAAACCAGGTCTAAACCAGGTCTAAACCAGGTCTAAACCAGGCCTAAACCAGGTCCAAACCAGGTCTAAACCAGGTCTAAACCAGGACTAAACCAGGTCTAAACCAGGTCTAAACCAGGTCTAAACCAGGTCTAAACCAGGACTAAACCAGGTCTAAACCAGGTCTAAACCAGGACTAAACCAGGTCTAAACCAGGTCTAAACCAGGACTAAACCAGGTCTAAACAAGGTCTAAACCAGGTCTAAACCAGGCCTAAACCAGGTCCAAACCAGGTCCAAACCAGGTCTAAACCAGGACTAAACCAGGTCTAAACCAGGTCTAAACCAGGTCTAAACCAGGTCTAAACCAGGACTAAACCAGGTCTAAACCAGGTCTAAACCAGGACTAAACCAGGACTAAACCAGGACTAAACCAGGACTAAACCAGGTCTAAACCAGGTCTAAACCAGGACTAAACCAGGTCTAAACCAGGACTAAATCAGGTCTAAACCAGGACTAAACCAGGTCTAAACCAGGTCTAAACCAGGACTAAACCAGGTCTAAACCAGGTCTAAACCAGGTCTAAACCAGGACTAAACCAGGACTAAACCAGGTCTAAACCAGGTCTAAACCAGGTCTAAACCAGGTCTAAACTAGGACTAAACCAGGACTAAACCAGGTCTAAACCAGGTCTAAACCAGATCTAAACCAGGTCTAAACCAGGACTAAACCAGGTCTAAACCAGGACTAAACCAGGACTAAACCAGGTCTAAACCAGGTCTAAACCAGGTCTAAACCAGGACTAAACCAGGTCTAAACCAGGACTAAACCAGGTCTAAACCAGGTCTAAACCAGGACTAAACCAGGTCTAAACCAGGTCTAAACCAGGTCTAAACCAGGACTAAACCAGGACTAAACCAGGTCTAAACCAGGTCTAAACCAGGTCTAAACCAGGTCTAAACCAGGACTAAACCAGGACTAAACCAGGTCTAAACCAGGTCTAAACCAGATCTAAACCAGGTCTAAACCAGGACTAAACCAGGTCTAAACCAGGACTAAACCAGGACTAAACCAGGTCTAAACCAGGTCTAAACCAGGACAAAACCAGGTCTAAACCAGGTCTAAACCAGGTCTAAACCAGGTCTAAACCAGGTCTAAACCAGGACTAAACCAGGACTAAACCAGGACTAAACCAGTTCTAAACCAGGACCAAACCAGGACTAAACCAGGACTAAACCAGGACTAAACCAGGACTAAACTAGGACTAAACCAGGTCCAAACCAGGACTAAACCAGGTCTAAACCAGGAATAAACCAGGTCTAAACCAGGTCTAAACCAGGTCTAAACCAGGTCTAAACCAGGACTAAACCAGGTCTAAACCAGGTCCAAACCAGGTCTAAACCAGGTCTAAATCAGGTCTAAACCAGGTCTAAACCAGGTCTAAACCAGGTCTAAACCAGGTCTAAACCAGGTCTAAACCAGGACTAAACCAGGACTAAACCAGGTCTAAACCAGGTCTAAACCAGGTCTAAACCAGGACTAAACCAGGAATAAACCAGGTCTAAACCAGGTCTAAACCAGGTCTAAACCAGGTCTAAACCAGGACTAAACCAGGTCTAAACCAGGTCTAAAGCAGGTCTAAAGCAGGTCTAAACCAGGTCTAAACCAGGTCTAAACCAGGTCTAAACCAGGTCTAAACCAGGACTAAACCAGGACTAAACCAGGACTAAACCAGGTCTAAACCAGGTCTAAACCAGGTCTAAACCAGGACTAAACCAGGACTAAACCAGGACTAAACCAGGTCTAAACCAGGTCTAAAGCAGGACTAAACCAGGTCTAAACCAGGTCCAAACCAGGTCCAAACCAGGTCTAAACCAGGTCTAAACCAGGACTAAACCAGGTCTAAACCAGGTCTAAAGCAGGTCTAAACCAGGTCTAAACCAGGTCTAAACCAGGTCTAAACCAGGTCTAAACAAGGTCTAAACCAGGTCTAAACCAGGTCTAAACCAGGACTAAACCAGGTCTAAACCAGGTCTAAACCAGGTCTAAACCAGGTCTAAACCAGGACTAAACCAGGTCTAAACCAGGTCTAAACCAGGTCTAAACCAGGTCTAAACCAGGTCTAAACCAGGACTAAACCAGGACTAAACCAGGTCTAAACCAGGTCTAAACCAGGTCTAAACAAGGTCTAAACCAGGTCTAAACCAGGACTAAACCAGGTCTAAACCAGGTCTAAACCAGGACTAAACCAGGACTAAACCAGGTCTAAACCAGGTCTAAACCAGGTCTAAACCAGGTCTAAACCAGGACTAAACCAGGTCTAAACCAGGTCTAAACCAGGACTAAACCAGGACTAAACCAGGTCTAAACCAGGTCTAAACCAGGACTAAACCAGGACTAAACCAGGACTAAACCAGGTCTAAACCAGGTCTAAACCAGGTCTAAACCAGGTCTAAACCAGGACTAAACCAGGACTAAACCAGGTCTAAACCAGGTCTAAACCAGGTCTAAACCAGGACTAAACCAGGACTAAACCAGGACTAAACCAGGTCAAAACCAGGACTAAACCAGGACTAAACCAGGACTAAACCAGGACTAAACCAGTTCTAAACCAGGACCAAACCAGGACTAAACCAGGACCAAACCAGGACTAAACCAGGACTAAACTAGGACTAAACCAGGTCCAAACCAGGACTAAACCAGGTCTAAACCAGGAATAAACCAGGTCTAAACCAGGACTAAACCAGGTCTAAACCAGGACTAAACCAGGACTAAACCAAGTCTAAACCAGGTCTAAACCAGGTCTAAACCAGGACTAAACCAGATCTAAACCAGGACTAAACCTGTTCTAAACCAGGACTAAACCAGGTCTAAACCAGGACTAAACCTGTTCTAAACCAGGACCAAACCAGGACTAAACCAGGAAAAAACCAGGTCTAAACCAGGTCTAAACCAGGTCTAAACGAGGTCTAAACCAGGTCTAAACCAGGTCTAAACCAGGTCTAATCCAGGACCAAACCAGGTCTAAACCAGGACTAAACCAGGTCTAAACCAGGTCTAAACCAGGTCTAAACCAGGTCTAAACCAGGACTAAACCAGGTCTAAACCAAGACTAAACCAGGTCTAAACCAGGTCTAAACCAGGACTAAACCAGGTCTAAACCACGTCTAAACCAGGACTAAACCAGGTCTAAACCAGGTCTAAACCAGGTCTAAACCAGGTCTAAACCAGGACTAAACCAGGACCAAACCAGGTCTAAACCAGGTCTAAACCAGGTCTAAACCAGGACTAAACCAGGTCTAAACCAGGTCTAAACCAGGTCTAAACCAGGTCTAAACCAGGACTAAACCAGGACCAAACCAGGTCTAAACCAGGTCTAAACCAGGTCTAAACCAGGACTAAACCAGGCCTAAACCAGGACTAAACCAGGTCTAAACCAGGACTAAACCAGGTCTAAACCAGTTCTAAACCAGGTCTAAACCAGGTCTAAACCAGGACCAAACCAGGTCTAAACCAGGTCCAAACCAGGTCTAAACCAGGACTAAACCAGCTCTAAACCAGGTCTAAACCAGGTCTAAACCAGGTCTAAACCAGGTCTAAACCAGGACTAAACCAGGACTAAACCAGGTCTAAACCAGGTCCAAACCAGGTCTAAACCAGGTCTAAACAAGGTCTAAACCAGGTCTAAACCAGGACTAAACCAGGTCTAAACCAGGTCTAAACCAGGACTAAACCAGGACTAAACCAGGTCTAAACCAGGTCTAAACCAGGACTAAACCAGGTCTAAACCAGGACTAAACCAGGACTAAACCAGGTCTAAACCAGGTCTAAACCAGGTCTAAACCAGGTCTAAACCAGGACTAAACCAGGACTAAACCAGGTCTAAACCAGGTCTAAACCAGGTCTAAACCAGTTCTAAACCAGGTCTAAACCAGGACTAAACCAGGTCTAAACCAGGACTAAACCAGGTCTAAACCAGGTCTAAACCAGGACTAAACCAGGCCTAAACCAGGACTAAACCAGGTCTAAACCAGGACTAAACCAGGTCCAAACCAGGTCTAAACCAGGTCTAAACAAGGTCTAAACCAGGTCCAAACCAAGTCTAAACCAGGTCTAAACCAGGACTAAACCAGGTCTAAACCAGGTCTAAACCAGGACTAAACCAGGTCTAAACCACGTCAAAACCAGGACTAAACCAGGTCAAAACCAGGTCTAAACCAGGTCTAAACCAGGTCTAAACCAGGACTAAACCAGGTCTAAACCAGGTCTAAAGCAGGTCTAAACCAGGTCTAAACCAGGTCTAAACCAGGTCTAAACCAGGTCTAAACAAGGTCTAAACCAGGTCTAAACCAGGTCTAAACCAGGTCTAAACCAGGTCTAAACCAGGTCTAAACCAGGACTAAACCAGGACTAAACCAGGTCTAAACCAGGTCTAAACCAGGTCTAAACCAGGACTAAACCAGGTCTAAACCAGGTCTAAACCAGGTCTAAACAAGGTCTAAACCAGGTCTAAACCAGGACTAAACCAGGTCTAAACCAGGTCTAAACCAGGACTAAACCAGGACTAAACCAGGTCTAAACCAGGTCTAAACCAGGTCTAAACCAGGTCTAAACCAGGTCTAAACCAGGACTAAACCAGGTCTAAACCAGGTCTAAACCAGGACTAAACCAGGACTAAACCAGGACTAAACCAGGTCTAAACCAGGTCTAAACCAGGTCTAAACCAGGTCTAAACCAGGACTAAACCAGGACTAAACCAGGACTAAACCAGGTCTAAACCAGGTCTAAAGCAGGACTAAACCAGGTCCAAACCAGGTCCAAACCAGGTCCAAACCAGGTCCAAACCAGGTCTAAACCAGGACTAAACCAGGTCTAAACCAGGTCTAAAGCAGGTCTAAACCAGGTCTAAACCAGGTCTAAACCAGGTCTAAACAAGGTCTAAACCAGGTCTAAACCAGGTCTAAACCAGGACTAAACCAGGTCTAAACCAGGTCTAAACCAGGTCTAAACCAGGTCTAAACCAGGTCTAAACCAGGACTAAACCAGGACTAAACCAGGTCTAAACCAGGTCTAAACCAGGTCTAAACCAGGTCTAAACCAGGACTAAACCAGGTCTAAACCAGGTCTAAACCAGGTCTAAACCAGGTCTAAACCAGGACTAAACCAGGTCTAAACCAGGTCTAAACCAGGTCTAAACCAGGTCTAAACCAGGACTAAACCAGGACTAAACCAGGTCTAAACCAGGTCTAAACCAGGTCTAAACCAGGTCTAAACCAGGTCTAAACCAGGTCTAAACCAGGTCTAAACAAGGTCTAAACCAGGTCTAAACCAGGACTAAACCAGGTCTAAACCAGGTCTAAACCAGGACTAAACCAGGTCTAAACCAGGTCTAAACCAGGACTAAACCAGGTCTAAACCAGGTCTAAACCAGGTCTAAACCAGTTCTAAACCAGGTCTAAACCAGGACTAAACCAGGTCTAAACCAGGACTAAACCAGGTCTAAACCAGGTCTAAACCAGGTCTAAACCAGGTCTAAACCAGGACTAAACCAGGCCTAAACCAGGACTAAACCAGGTCTAAACCAGGACTAAACCAGGTCCAAACCAGGTCTAAACCAGGTCTAAACCAGGACTAAACCAGGACTAAACCAGGTCTAAACCAGGTCTAAACCAGGACTAAACCAGGTCTAAACCAAGTCTAAACCAGGTCTAAACCAGGACTAAACCAGGTCTAAACCAGGTCTAAACCAGGACTAAACCAGGTCTAAACCACGTCAAAACCAGGACTAAACCAGGTCTAAACCAGGTCTAAACCAGGTCTAAACCAGGTCCAAACCAAGTCTAAACCAGGTCTAAACCAGGACTAAACCAGGTCTAAACCAGGTCTAAACCAGGACTAAACCAGGTCTAAACCACGTCAAAACCAGGACTAAACCAGGTCTAAACCAGGTCTAAACCAGGTCTAAACCAGGTCTAAACCAGGTCTAAACCAGGACTAAACCAGGACTAAACCAGGTCTAAACCAGGTCTAAACCAGGACTAAACCAGGTCTAAACAAAGTCTAAACCAGGTCTAAACCAGGACTAAACCAGGTCTAAACCAGGTCTAAACCAGGACTAAACCAGGACTAAACCAGGTCCAAACCAGGTCTAAACCAGGTCTAAACCAGGTCTAAACCAGGTCTAAAGCAGGACTAAACCAGGTCTAAACCAGGTCCAAACCAGGTCCAAACCAGGTCTAAACCAGGTCTAAACCAGGACTAAACCAGGACTAAACCAGGTCTAAACCAGGTCTAAACCAGGTCTAAACAAGGTCTAAACCAGGTCTAAACCAGGACTAAACCAGGTCTAAACCAGGTCTAAACCAGGACTAAACCAGGACTAAACCAGGTCTAAACCAGGTCTAAACCAGGTCTAAACCAGGTCTAAACCAGGACTAAACCAGGTCTAAACCAGGTCCAAACCAGGTCCAAACCAGGTCTAAACCAGGTCTAAACCAGGACTAAACCAGGTCTAAACCAGGTCTAAAGCAGGTCTAAACCAGGTCTAAACCAGGTCTAAACCAGGTCTAAACAAGGTCTAAACCAGGTCTAAACCAGGTCTAAACCAGGACTAAACCAGGTCTAAACCAGGTCTAAACCAGGACTAAACCAGGTCTAAACCAAGACTAAACCAGGTCTAAACCAGGTCTAAACCAGGACTAAACCAGGTCTAAACCACGTCTAAACCAGGACTAAACCAGGTCTAAACCAGGTCTAAACCAGGTCTAAACCAGGACTAAACCAGGACCAAACCAGGTCTAAACCAGGTCTAAACCAGGTCTAAACCAGGTCTAAACCAGGACTAAACCAGGACCAAACCAGGTCTAAACCAGGTCTAAACCAGGTCTAAACCAGGACTAAACCAGGCCTAAACCAGGACTAAACCAGGTCTAAACCAGGACTAAACCAGGTCTAAACCAGGTCTAAACAAGGTCTAAACCAGGTCTAAACCAGTTCTAAACCAGGTCTAAACCAGGTCTAAACCAGGACCAAACCAGGTCTAAACCAGGTCCAAACCAGGTCTAAACCAGGACTAAACCAGCTCTAAACCAGGTCTAAACCAGGTCTAAACCAGGTCTAAACCAGGTCTAAACCAGGTCTAAACCAGGTCTAAACCAGGACTAAACCAGGTCTAAACCAGGTCTAAACCAGGTCTAAACCAGGTCTAAACCAGGACTAAACCAGGTCTAAACCAGGTCTAAACCAGGTCTAAACCAGGTCTAAACCAGGTCTAAACCAGGTCTAAACCAGGACTAAACCAGGTCTAAACCAGGTCTAAACCAGGTCTAAACAAGGTCTAAACCAGGTCTAAACCAGGACTAAACCAGGTCTAAACCAGGACTAAACCAGGACTAAACCAGGTCTAAACCAGGTCTAAACCAGGTCTAAACCAGGTCTAAACCAGGACTAAACCAGGTCTAAACCAGGTCTAAACCAGGACTAAACCAGGTCTAAACCAGGTCTAAACCAGGACTAAACCAGGTCTAAACCAGGTCTAAACCAGGACTAAACCAGGTCTAAACCAAGACTAAACCAGGTCTAAACCAGGTCTAAACCAGGACTAAACCAGGTCTAAACCACGTCTAAACCAGGACTAAACCAGGTCTAAACCAGGACTAAACCAGGTCTAAACCAGGTCTAAACCAGGTCCAAACCAGGTCTAAACCAGGACTAAACCAGGACCAAACCAGGTCTAAACCAGGTCTAAACCAGGTCTAAACCAGGACTAAACCAGGTCTAAACCAGGTCTAAACCAGGTCTAAACCAGGACTAAACCAGGACCAAACCAGGTCTAAACCAGGTCTAAACCAGGTCTAAACCAGGACTAAACCAGGCCTAAACCAGGACTAAACCAGGTCTAAACCAGGACTAAACCAGGTCTAAACCAGGTCTAAACAAGGTCTAAACCAGGTCTAAACCAGTTCTAAACCAGGTCTAAACCAGGTCTAAACCAGGACCAAACCAGGTCTAAACCAGGTCCAAACCAGGTCTAAACCAGGACTAAACCAGCTCTAAACCAGGTCTAAACCAGGTCTAAACCAGGTCTAAACCAGGACTAAACCAGGTCTAAACCAGGTCTAAACCAGGTCTAAACCAGGACTAAACCAGGACTAAACCAGGTCTAAACCAGGTCTAAACCAGGTCTAAACCAGGTCTAAACCAGGTCTAAACCAGGACTAAACCAGGTCTAAACCACGTCTAAACCAGGTCTAAACCAGGTCTAAAGCAGGTCTAAACCAGGTCTAAACCAGGTCTAAACCAGGTCTAAACCAGGTCTAAACCAGGACTAAACCAGGTCTAAACCAGGTCTAAACCAGGTCTAAACAAGGTCTAAACCAGGTCTAAACCAGGACTAAACCAGGTCTAAACCAGGTCTAAACCAGGACTAAACCAGGACTAAACCAGGTTTAAACCAGGTCTAAACCAGGTCTAAACCAGGTCTAAACCAGGACTAAACCAGGTCTAAACCAGGACTAAACCAGGACTAAACCAGGTCTAAACCAGGTCTAAACCAGGTCTAAACCAGGTCTAAACCAGGTCTAAACCAGGACTAAACCAGGACTAAACCAGGACTAAACCAGGTCTAAACCAGGTCTAAACCAGGTCTAAACCAGGTCTAAACCAGGACTAAACCAGGACTAAACCAGGTCTAAACCAGGTCTAAACCAGGTCTAAACCAGGTCTAAACCAGGTCCAAACCAGGTCTAAACCAGGTCTAAACCAGGTCTAAACCAGTTCTAAACCAGGTCTAAACCAGGACTAAACCAGGTCTAAACCAGGTCTAAACCAGGTCTAAACCAGGTCTAAACCAGGACTAAACCAGGCCTAAACCAGGACTAAACCAGGTCTAAACCAGGACTAAACCAGGTCCAAACCAGGTCTAAACCAGGTCTAAACCAGGACTAAACCAGGTCTAAACCAGGACTAAACCAGGTCCAAACCAGGTCTAAACCAGGTCTAAACCAGGTCCAAACCAAGTCTAAACCAGGTCTAAACCAGGACTAAACCAGGTCTAAACCAGGTCTAAACCAGGACTAAACCAGGTCTAAACCACGTCAAAACCAGGACTAAACCAGGTCTAAACCAGGTCTAAACCAGGTCTAAACCAGGTCTAAACCAGGACTAAACCAGGTCTAAACCAGGTCTAAAGCAGGTCTAAACCAGGTCTAAACCAGGTCTAAACCAGGTCTAAACAAGGTCTAAACCAGGTCTAAACCAGGTCTAAACCAGGTCTAAACCAGGTCTAAACCAGGTCTAAACCAGGACTAAACCAGGACTAAACCAGGTCTAAACCAGGTCTAAACCAGGTCTAAACCAGGACTAAACCAGGTCTAAACCAGGTCTAAAGCAGGTCTAAACCAGGTCTAAACCAGGTCTAAACCAGGTCTAAACCAGGTCTAAACAAGGTCTAAACCAGGTCTAAACCAGGTCTAAACCAGGACTAAACCAGGACTAAACCAGGTCTAAACCAGGTCTAAACCAGGTCTAAACCAGGACTAAACCAGGTCTAAACCAGGTCTAAACCAGGACTAAACCAGGACTAAACCAGGTCTAAACCAGGTCTAAACCAGGTCTAAACCAGGTCTAAACCAGGACTAAACCAGGACTAAACCAGGACTAAACCAGGTCTAAACCAGGTCTAAACCAGGTCTAAACCAGGTCTAAACCAGGTCTAAACCAGGACTAAACCAGGACTAAACCAGGTCTAAACCAGGTCTAAACCAGGACTAAACCAGGACTAAACCAGGACTAAACCAGGTCAAAACCAGGACTAAACCAGGACTAAACCAGGACTAAACCAGGACTAAACCAGGACTAAACCAGTTCTAAACCAGGACCAAACCAGGACTAAACCAGGACCAAACCAGGACTAAACCAGGACTAAACTAGGACTAAACCAGGTCCAAACCAGGACTAAACCAGGTCTAAACCAGGAATAAACCAGGTCTAAACCAGGACTAAACCAGGTCTAAACCAGGACTAAACCAGGACTAAACCAAGTCTAAACCAGGTCTAAACCAGGTCTAAACCAGGACTAAACCAGATCTAAACCAGGACTAAACCTGTTCTAAACCAGGACTAAACCAGGTCTAAACCAGGACTAAACCTGTTCTAAACCAGGACCAAACCAGGACTAAACCAGGAAAAAACCAGGTCTAAACCAGGTCTAAACCAGGACTAAACCAGGTCTAAACCAAGACTAAACCAGGTCTAATCCAGGACCAAACCAGGTCTAAACCAGGTCTAAACCAGGTCTAAACCAGGACTAAACCAGGTCTAAACCAGGTCTAAACCAGGTCTAAACCAGGTCTAAACCAGGACTAAACCAGGTCTAAACCAAGACTAAACCAGGTCTAAACCAGGTCTAAACCAGGACTAAACCAGGTCTAAACCACGTCTAAACCAGGACTAAACCAGGTCTAAACCAGGTCTAAACCAGGTCTAAACCAGGTCTAAACCAGGACTATACCAGGACTAAACCAGGACTAAACCAGGTCTAAACCAGGTCTAAACCAGGTCTAAACCAGGACTAAACCAGGTCTAAACCAGGTCTAAAGCAGGTCTAAACCAGGTCTAAACCAGGTCTAAACCAGGTCTAAACCAGGTCTAAACAAGGTCTAAACCAGGTCTAAACCAGGACTAAACCAGGTCTAAACCAGGTCTAAAGCAGGTCTAAACCAGGTCTAAACCAGGTCTAAACCAGGTCTAAACCAGGACTAAACCAGGACTAAACCAGGTCTAAACCAGGTCTAAACCAGGTCTAAACCAGGTCTAAACCAGGTCTAAACCAGGACTAAACCAGGACTAAACCAGGTCTAAACCAGGTCTAAACCAGGTCTAAACAAGGTCTAAACCAGGTCTAAACCAGGACTAAACCAGGTCTAAACCAGGTCTAAACCAGGACTAAACCAGGACTAAACCAGGTCTAAACCAGGTCTAAACCAGGTCTAAACCAGGACTAAACCAGGTCTAAACCAGGTCTAAACCAGGACTAAACCAGGACTAAACCAGGTCTAAACCAGGTCTAAACCAGGTCTAAACCAGGTCTAAACCAGGACTAAACCAGGACTAAACCAGGACTAAACCAGGTCTAAACCAGGTCTAAACCAGGTCTAAACCAGGTCTAAACCAGGTCTAAACCAGGACTAAACCAGGACTAAACCAGGTCTAAACCAGGTCTAAACCAGGACTAAACCAGGACTAAACCAGGACTAAACCAGGTCAAAACCAGGACTAAACCAGGACTAAACCAGGACTAAACCAGGACTAAACCAGGACTAAACCAGTTCTAAACCAGGACCAAACCAGGACTAAACCAGGACCAAACCAGGACTAAACCAGGACTAAACTAGGACTAAACCAGGTCCAAACCAGGACTAAACCAGGTCTAAACCAGGAATAAACCAGGTCTAAACCAGGACTAAACCAGGTCTAAACCAGGACTAAACCAGGACTAAACCAAGTCTAAACCAGGTCTAAACCAGGTCTAAACCAGGACTAAACCAGATCTAAACCAGGACTAAACCTGTTCTAAACCAGGACTAAACCAGGTCTAAACCAGGACTAAACCTGTTCTAAACCAGGACCAAACCAGGACTAAACCAGGAAAAAACCAGGTCTAAACCAGGTCTAAACCAGGACTAAACCAGGTCTAAACCAAGACTAAACCAGGTCTAATCCAGGACCAAACCAGGTCTAAACCAGGTCTAAACCAGGTCTAAACCAGGACTAAACCAGGTCTAAACCAGGTCTAAACCAGGTCTAAACCAGGTCTAAACCAGGACTAAACCAGGTCTAAACCAAGACTAAACCAGGTCTAAACCAGGTCTAAACCAGGACTAAACCAGGTCTAAACCACGTCTAAACCAGGACTAAACCAGGTCTAAACCAGGTCTAAACCAGGTCTAAACCAGGTCTAAACCAGGACTAAACCAGGACCAAACCAGGTCTAAACCAGGTCTAAACCAGGACTAAACCAGGTCTAAACCAGGTCTAAACCAGGTCTAAACCAGGTCTAAACCAGGACTAAACCAGGACCAAACCAGGTCTAAACCAGGACTAAACCAGGCCTAAACCAGGACTAAACCAGGTCTAAACCAGGACTAAACCAGGTCTAAACCAGTTCTAAACAAGGTCTAAACCAGGTCTAAACCAGGACCAAACCAGGTCTAAACCAGGTCCAAACCAGGTCTAAACCAGGACTAAACCAGCTCTAAACCAGGTCTAAACCAGGTCTAAACCAGGTCTAAACCAGGTCTAAACCAGGACTAAACCAGGTCTAAACCAGGTCTAAACCAGGTCTAAACCAGGTCTAAACCAGGTCTAAACCAGGTCCAAACCAGGACTAAACCAGGTCTAAACCAGGACTAAACCAGGACTAAACCAGGACTAAACCAGGACTAAACCAGGTCCAAACCAGGACTAAACCAAGTCTAAACCAGGTCTAAACCAGGTCTAAACCAGGACTAAACCAGGTCTAAACCAGGACTAAACCTGTTCTAAACCAAGTCTAAACCAGGTCTAAACCAGGACTAAACCTGTTCTAAACCACGTCTAAACCAAGTCTAAACCAGGTCTAAACGAGGTCTAAACCAGGTCTAAACCAGGACCAAACCAGGTCTAAACCAGGTCTAAACCAGGACTAAACCAGGTCCAAACCAGGTCTAAACCAGGACTAAACCAGGACCAAACCAGGTCTAAACCAGGTCTAAACCAGGTCTAAACCAGGACTAAACCAGGTCTAAACCAGGACTAAACCAGGTCTAAACCAGGTCTAAACCAGGTCTAAACCAGGTCTAAACCAGGACTAAACCAGGCCTAAACCAGGACTAAACCAGGTCTAAACCAGGACTAAACCAGGTCTAAACCAGGTCTAAACCAGGTCTAAACAAGGTCTAAACCAGGTCTAAACCAGTTCTAAACCAGGTCTAAACCAGGTCTAAACCAGGACCAAACCAGGTCTAAACCAGGTCCAAACCAGGTCTAAACCAGGACTAAACCAGCTCTAAACCAGGTCTAAACCAGGACTAAACCAGGTCTAAACCAGGTCTAAACCAGGTCTAAACCAGGACTAAACCAGGTCTAAACCAGGTCTAAACCAGCTCTAAACCAGGTCTAAACCAGGACTAAACCAGGTCTAAACCAGGTCTAAACCAGGTCTAAACCAGGTCTAAACCAGGACTAAACCAGGTCTAAACCAGGTCTAAACCAGGACTAAACCAGGTCTAAACCAGGACTAAACCAGGTCTAAACCAGGACTAAACCAGGTCTAAACCAGGTCTAAACCAGGACTAAACCAGGTCCAAACCAGGACTAAACCAGGACTAAACCAGGACCAAACCAGGTCCAAACCAGGACTAAACCAGGTCTAAACCAGGTCCAAACCAGGTCTAAACCAGGTCTAAACCAGGTCTAAACCAGGTCTAAACCAGGTCTAAACCAGGACTAAACCAGGTCTAAACCAGGTCTAAACCAGGTCTAAACCAGGTCTAAACCAGGTCTAAACAAGAACTAAACCAGGACCAAACCAGGTCTAAACCAGGACTAAACCAGGACTAAACCAGGTCTAAACCAGGACTAAACCAGGACTAAACCAGGTCCAAACCAGGACTAAACCAGGACTAAACCAGGACTAAACCAGGTCTAAACCAGGACTAAATTAGGTCTAAACCAGGACTAAACCAGGTCTAAACCATGACTAAACCAGGACTAAACCAGGACTAAACCAGGTCCAAAACAGGACTAAACCAGGTCTAAAACAGGACTAAACCAGGACTAAACCAGGTCTAAACCAGGTCTAAACCAGGACTAAACCAGGACTAAACCAGGTCTACACCAGGTCCAAACCAGGACTAAACCAGGACTAAACCAGGTCCAAACCAGGTCTAAACCAGGTCTAAACCAGGACTAAACCAGGACTAAACTAGGACTAAACCAGGTCTAAACCAGGACTAAACCAGGTCTAAACCAGGACTAGACCAGGACTAAACTAGGACTAAACCAGGACTAAACCAGGACTAAACCAGGTCCAAACCAGGACTAAACCAGGACTAAACCAGGTCTACACCAGGTCCAAACCAGGACTAAACCAGGACTAAACCAGGTCCAAACCAGGTCTAAACCAGGTCTAAACCAGGACTAAACCAGGACTAAACTAGGACTAAACCAGGTCTAAACCAGGACTAAACCAGGTCTAAACCAGGACTAAACCAGGACTAAACTAGGACTAAACCAGAACTAAACTAGGACTAAACCAGGACTAAACCAGGACTAAACCAGGTCCAAACCAGGTCTAAACCAGGTCTAAACCAGGACTAAACCAGGACTAAACTAGGACTAAACCAGGTCTAAACCAGGACTAAACCAGGTCTAAACCAGGACTAAACCAGGACTAAACTAGGACTAAACCAGGACTAAACCAGGACTAAACCAGGACTAAACCAGGACTAAACCAGGTCCAAACCAGGACTAAACCAGGACTAAACCAGGTCTAAACCAGGTCTAAACCAGGTCTAAACCAGGACTAAACCAGGACTAAACCAGGACTAAACCAGGTCTAAACCAGGTCTAAACCAGGACTAAACCAGGTCTAAACCAGGTCTAAACCAGGTCTAAACCAGGACTAAACCAGGACTAAACCAGGACTAAACTAGGACTAAACCAGGACTAAACCAGGACTAAACCAGGACTAAACCAGGACTAAACCAGGTCTAAACCAGGTCCAAACCAGGACTAAACCAGGTCTAAACCAGGACTAAACCAGGACTAAACCAGGTCCAAACCAGGACTAAACCAGGACTAAACCAGGACAAAACCAGGTCTAAACCAGGTCTAAACCAGGTCTAAACCAGGTCCAAAACAGGACTAAACCAGGACTAAACCAGGTCTAAACCAGATCTAAACCAGGACTAAACCAGGACTAAACCAGGTCCAAACCAGGACTAAACCAGGACTAAACCAGGTCTAAACCAGGACTAAACCAGGACTAAACCAGGTCTACACCAGGTCCAAACCAGGACTAAACCAGGTCTAAACCAGGTCTAAACCAGGTCTAAACCAGGACTAAACCAGGACTAAACCAGGTCTAAAACAGGACTAAACCAGGACTAAACCAGGTCTAAACCAGGTCTAAACCAGGACTAAACCAGGACTAAACCAGGTCTACACCAGGTCCAAACCAGGACTAAACCAGGTCTAAACCAGGACTAAACCAGAACTAAACCAGGACTAAACCAGGACTAAACCAGGTCCAAACCAGGTCTAAACCAGGTCTAAACCAGGACTAAACCAGGACTAAACTAGGACTAAACCAGGTCTAAACCAGGACTAAACCAGGTCTAAACCAGGACTAAACCAGGACTAAACTAGGACTAAACCAGGACTAAACCAGGACTAAACCAGGACTAAACTAGGACTAAACCAGGTCCAAACCAGGACTAAACCAGGACTAAACCAGGTCTAAACCAGGTCTAAACCAGGTCTAAACCAGGTCTAAACCAGGACTAAACCAGGACTAAACCAGGACTAAACCAGGTCTAAACCAGGTCTAAAGCAGGACTAAACCAGGTCTAAACCAGGTCTAAACCAGGTCTAAACCAGGACTAAACCAGGTCTAAACCAGGTCTAAACCAGGTCTAAACAAGGTCTAAACCAGGTCTAAACCAGTTCTAAACCAGGTCTAAACCAGGTCTAAACCAGGACTAAACCAGGTCTAAACCAGGTCTAAACCAGGACTAAACCAGGTCTAAACCAGGTCTAAACCAGGTCTAAACCAGGTCTAAACCAGGTCTAAACCAGGACTAAACCAGGACTAAACCAGGTCTAAACCAGGTCTAAACCAGGTCTAAACCAGGTCTAAACCAGGACTAAACCAGGTCTAAACCAGGTCTAAACCAGGTCTAAACCAGGTCTAAACCAGGACTAAACCAGGTCTAAACCAGGTCTAAACCAGGTCTAAACCAGGTCTAAACCAGGTCTAAACCAGGACTAAACCAGGTCTAAACCACGTCTAAACCAGGTCTAAACCAGGTCTAAACCAGGTCTAAACCAGGTCTAAACCAGGACCAAACCAGGTCTAAACCAGGTCCAAACCAGGTCTAAACCAGGACTAAACCAGGACTAAACCAGGTCTAAACCAGGTCTAAACCAGGTCTAAACCAGGTCTAAACCAGGACTAAACTAGGTCTAAACCAGGACTAAACCAGGTCTAAACCAGGTCTAAACCAGGTCTAAACCAGGTCTAAACCAGGACTAAACCAGGCCTAAACCAGGACTAAACCAGGTCTAAACCAGGACTAAACCAGGTCTAAACCAGGTCTAAACCAGGTCCAAACAAGGTCTAAACCAGGTCTAAACCAGGTCTAAACCAGGTCTAAACCAGGACTAAACCAGGCCTAAACCAGGACTAAACCAGGTCTAAACCAGGACTAAACCAGGTCTAAACCAGGTCTAAACCAGGTCTAAACAAGGTCTAAACCAGGTCTAAACCAGGTCTAAACCAGGACTAAACCAGGTCTAAACCAGGTGTAAACCAGGTCTAAACCAGGACCAAACCAGGACCAAACCAGGTCTAAACCAGGTCTAAACCAGGTCTAAACCAGGACTAAACCAGGTCCAAACCAGGTCTAAACCAGGACTAAACCAGGTCTAAACCAGGTCTAAACCAGGACCAAACCAGGTCCAAACCAGGTCTAAACCAGGTCTAAACCAGGTCTAAACCAGGACTAAACCAGGTCTAAACCAGGTCTAAACCAGGTCTAAACCAGGACTAAACCAGGACTAAACCAGGTCTAAACCAGGTCTAAACCAGGTCTAAACCAGGTCTAAACCAGGTCTAAACCAGGTCTAAACCAGGTCTAAGCCAGGACTAAACCAGGACTAAACCAGGTCTAAACCAAGACCAAACCAGGACTAAACCAGGTCTAAACCAGGACTAAACCAGGACTAAACCAGGACTAAACCAGGTCTAAACCAAGACTAAAACAGGACTAAACCAGGACTAAACCAGGACTAAACCAGGACTAAACCAGGACTAAACCAGGTCTAAACCAGGACTAAACCAGGTCTAAACCAAGACTAAACCAGGACTAAACCAGGTCTAAACCAGGACTAAACCAGGACTAAACCAGGACTAAACCAGGTCTAAACCAGGTCTAAACCAGGACTAAACCAGGTCTAAAACAGGACTAAACCAGGACTAAACCAGGTCTAAACCAGGACTAAACCAGGACTAAACCAGGACTAAACCAGGTCTAAAACAGGACTAAACCAGGATTAAACCAGGTCTAAACCAGGACTAAACCAGGACTGAACCAGGTCTTAACCAGGACTAAACCAGGTCTAAAGCAGGACTAAACCAGGATTAAACCTGGTCTAAACCAGGACTAAACCAGGACTAAACCAGGTCCAAACCAGGTCTAAACCAGGTCTAAACCAGGACTAAACCAGGTCTAAACCAGGACTAAACCAGGTCTAAACCAGGACTAAACCAGGACTAAACCAGGACTAAACCAGGTCCAAACCAGGTCTAAACCAGGTCTAAACCAGTACTAAACCAGGACTAAACCAGGACTAAACCAGGTCAAAACCAGGACTAAATTAGGACTAAACCAGGACTAAACCAGGACTAAATCAGGACTAAACTAGGACTAAACCAGGTCTAAACCAGGACTAAACCAGGACTAAACCAGGACTAAACCAGGACTAAACTAGGACTAAACCAGGACTAAACCAGGACTAAACCAGGACTAAACCAGGACTAAACCAGGTCTAAACCAGGTCCAAACCAGGTCTAAACCACGTCTAAACCAGGACTAAACCAGGTCTAAACCAGGACTAAACCAGGTCTAAACCAGGACTAAACCAGGACTAAACCAGGTCCAAACCAGGTCTAAACCAGGTCTAAACCAGTACTAAACCAGGACTAAACCAGGACTAAACCAGGTCCAAACCAGGTCTAAACCAGGTCTAAACCAGGACTAAACCAGGACTAAACCAGGACTAAACTAGGACTAAACCAGGACTAAACCAGGACTAAACCAGGACTAAACTAGGACTAAACCAGGTCTAAACCAGGACTAAACCATGAATAAACCAGGACTAAACCAGGACTAAACCAGGACTAAACTAGGACTAAACCAGGTCTAAACCAGGACTGAACCAGGACTAAACCAGGACTAAACCAGGACTAAACCAGGTCTAAACCAGGACTAAACCAGTTCTAAACCAGTACTAAACCAGGACTAAACCAGGACTAAACCAGTTCTAAACCAGGTCTAAACCAGGTCTAAACCAGGACTAAACCAGGTCTAAACCAGGTCTAAACCAGGTCTAAACCACGTCTAAACCAGGACTAAACCAGGTCTAAACCAGGTCTAAACCAGGTCTAAACCAGGTCTAAACCAGGTCTAAAGCAGGACTGAACCAGGACTAAACCAGGACTAAACCAGGACTAAACCAGGTCTAAACCAGGACTAAACCAGTTCTAAACCAGTACTAAACCAGGACTAAACCAGGACTAAACCAGTCCTAAACCAGGACCAAACCAGGACCAAACCAAGACTAAACTAGGACTAAACCAGGTCTAAAGCAGGACTAAACCAGGTCCAAACCAGGACTAAACCATGACTAAACCAGGTCTAAACCAGGACTAAACCAGTTCTAAACCAGTACTAAACCAGGACTAAACCAGGACTAAACCAGTTCTAAACCAGGACTAAACCAGGACTAAACCAGTTCTAAACCAGGACCAAACCAGGACCAAACCAAGACTAAACCAGGACTAAACCAGGTCTAAACCAGGACTAAACCAGGACTAAACCAGGTCCAAACCAGGTCTAAACCACGTCTAAACCAGGACTAAACCAGGTCTAAACCAGGTCCAAACCAGGTCTAAACCACGTCTAAACCAGGACTAAACCAGGTCTAAACCAGGACTAAACCAGGTCTAAACCAGGACTAAACCAGGACTAAACCAGGTCCAAACCAGGTCTAAACCAGGTCTAAACCAGGTCTAAACCAGGACTAAACCAGGACTAAACCAGGTCCAAACCAGGTCTAAACCAGGTCTAAACCAGGACTAAACCAGGACTAAACCAGGTCCAAACCAGGTCTAAACCAGGTCTAAACCAGGACTAAACCAGGTCTAAACCAGGACTAAACCAGGACTAAACCAGGACTAAACCAGGACTAAACCAGTTCTAAACCAGTACTAAACCAGGACTAAACCAGGACTAAACCAGGACTAAACCAGGACTAAACCAGGACTAAACTAGGACTAAACCAGGTCTAAAGCAGGACTAAACCAGGTCTAAACCAGGTCTAAACCAGGACAATACCAGGTCTAAACCAGGACTAAACCAGTTCTAAACCAGGACTAAACCAGGACTAAACCAGGACCAAACCAGGTCTAAACCAGGACTAAACCAGTTCTAAACCAGTACTAAACCAGGACTAAACCAGGACTAAACCAGTTCTAAACCAGGACCAAACCAGGACCAAACCAAGACTAAACCAGGTCCAAACCAGGACTAAACCAGGACTAAACCAGGACTAAACTAGGCCTAAACCAGGTCTAAACCAGGACTGAACCAGGACTAAACCAGGACTAAACCAGGACTAAACCAGGACTAAACCAGTTCTAAACCAGGACCAAACCAGGACCAAACCAGGACTAAACCAGGACTAAACCACGTCTAAACCAGGACTAAACCAGGTCTAAACCAGGACTAAACCAGGACTAAACCAGGTCCAAACCAGGTCTAAACCAGGTCTAAACCAGTACTAAACCAGGACTAAACCAGGACTAAACCAGGTCCAAACCAGGTCTAAACCAGGTCTAAACCAGTACTAAACCAGGACTAAACCAGGACTAAACCAGGTCCAAACCAGGTCCAAACCAGGTCTAAACCAGGTCTAAACCAGTACTAAACCAGGACTAAACCAGGACTAAACCAGGACTAAACTAGGACTAAACCAGGACTAAACTAGGACTAAACCAGGACTAAACCAGGACTAAACCAGGACTAAACTAGGACTAAACCAGGACTAAACCAGGACTAAACCAGGACTAAACTAGGACTAAACCAGGTCTAAACCAGGACTAAACCAGGACTAAACCAGGACTAAACCAGGACTAAACTAGGACTAAACCAGGTCTAAACCAGGACTGAACCAGGTCTAAACCAGGACTAAACCAGGACTAAACCAGGACTAAACCAGGTCTAAACCAGGACTAAACCAGGACTAAACCAGGACTAAACCAGGACTAAACCAGGTCTAAAGCAGGACTGAACCAGGACTAAACCAGGACTAAACCAGGACTAAACCAGGTCTAAACCAGGACTAAACCAGTTCTAAACCAGTACTAAACCAGGACCAAACCAGGACCAAACCAAGACTAAACTAGGACTAAACCAGGTCTAAAGCAGGACTAAACCAGGTCCAAACCAGGACTAAACCATGACTAAACCAGGTCTAAACCAGGACTAAACCAGTTCTAAACCAGTACTAAACCAGGACTAAACCAGGACTAAACCAGTTCTAAACCAGGACTAAACCAGGACTAAACCAGTTCTAAACCAGGACCAAACCAGGACCAAACCAAGACTAAACCAGGACTAAACCAGGTCTAAACCAGGACTAAACCAGGACTAAACCAGGACTAAACCAGGTCCAAACCAGGTCTAAACCACGTCTAAACCAGGACTAAACCAGGTCTAAACCAGGTCCAAACCAGGTCTAAACCACGTCTAAACCAGGACTAAACCAGGTCTACACCAGGACTAAACCAGGTCTAAACCAGGACTAAACCAGGACTAAACCAGGTCCAAACCAGGTCTAAACCAGGTCTAAACCAGGTCTAAACCAGGACTAAACCAGGACTAAACCAGGTCCAAACCAGGTCTAAACCAGGTCTAAACCAGGACTAAACCAGGACTAAACCAGGTCCAAACCAGGTCTAAACCAGGTCTAAACCAGGACTAAACCAGGTCTAAACCAGGACTAAACCAGGACTAAACCAGGACTAAACCAGGACTAAACCAGTTCTAAACCAGTACTAAACCAGGACTAAACCAGGACTAAACCAGGACTAAACCAGGACTAAACCAGGACTAAACTAGGACTAAACCAGGTCTAAAGCAGGACTAAACCAGGTCTAAACCAGGTCTAAACCAGGACAATACCAGGTCTAAACCAGGACTAAACCAGTTCTAAACCAGGACTAAACCAGGACTAAACCAGGACCAAACCAGGTCTAAACCAGGACTAAACCAGTTCTAAACCAGTACTAAACCAGGACTAAACCAGTTCTAAACCAGGACCAAACCAGGACCAAACCAAGACTAAACCAGGTCCAAACCAGGACTAAACCAGGACTAAACCAGGACTAAACTAGGCCTAAACCAGGTCTAAACCAGGACTGAACCAGGACTAAACCAGGACTAAACCAGGACTAAACCAGGACTAAACCAGTTCTAAACCAGGACCAAACCAGGACCAAACCAGGACTAAACCAGGACTAAACCACGTCTAAACCAGGACTAAACCAGGTCTAAACCAGGACTAAACCAGGACTAAACCAGGTCCAAACCAGGTCTAAACCAGGTCTAAACCAGTACTAAACCAGGACTAAACCAGGACTAAACCAGGTCCAAACCAGGTCTAAACCAGGTCTAAACCAGTACTAAACCAGGACTAAACCAGGACTAAACCAGGTCCAAACCAGGTCCAAACCAGGTCTAAACCAGGTCTAAACCAGTACTAAACCAGGACTAAACCAGGACTAAACCAGGACTAAACTAGGACTAAACCAGGACTAAACTAGGACTAAACCAGGACTAAACCAGGACTAAACCAGGACTAAACTAGGACTAAACCAGGACTAAACCAGGACTAAACCAGGACTAAACTAGGACTAAACCAGGTCTAAACCAGGACTAAACCAGGACTAAACCAGGACTAAACCAGGACTAAACTAGGACTAAACCAGGTCTAAACCAGGACTGAACCAGGTCTAAACCAGGACTAAACCAGGACTAAACCAGGACTAAACCAGGTCTAAACCAGGACTAAACCAGGACTAAACCAGGACTAAACCAGGACTAAACCAGGTCCAAACCAGGTCTAAACCAGGTCTAAACCAGTACTAAACCAGGACTAAACCAGGACTAAACCAGGTCCAAACCAGGACTAAACCAGGACTAAACCAGGACTAAACCAGGACTAAACTAGGACTAAACCAGGACTAAACTAGGACTAAACCAGGACTAAACTAGGACTAAACCAGGTCTAAACTAGGACTAAACCAGGTCTAAAGCAGGACTAAACCAGGACTAAACCAGGACTGAACCAGGACTAAACCAGGACTAAACCAGGACTAAACCAGGTCTAAACCAGGACTAAACCAGGTCTGAACCAGGTCTAAACCAGGACTAAACCAGGTCTTAACCAGGACTAAACCAGGACTAAACCAGGACTAAACCAGGACTAAACTAGGACTAAACCAGGACTAAACCAGGACTAAACCAGGTCCAAACCAGGTCTAAACCAGGTCTAAACCAGTACTAAACCAGGACTAAACCAGGACTAAACCAGGACTAAACCAGGTCCAAACCAGGACTAAACCAGGACTAAACTAGGACTAAACCAGGACTAAACCAGGACTAAACCAGGACTAAACCAGGACTAAACCAGGACTAAACTAGGACTAAACCAGGACTAAACTAGGACTAAACCAGGTCTAAACCAGGTCTAAACCAGGTCTGAACCAGGTCTAAACCAGGTCTAAACCAGGTCTAAACCAGGACTAAACCAGGACTAAACCAGGACTAAACCAGGACTAAACCAGGTCTAAACCAGGACTGAACCAGGACTAAACCAGGACTAAACCAGGACTAAACCAGGACTAAACCAGGACTAAACTAGGACTAAACCAGGTCTAAACCAGGTCTAAACCAGGTCTGAACCAGGTCTAAACCAGGTCTAAACCAGGTCTAAACCAGGACTAAACCAGGACTAAACCAGGACTAAACCAGGACTAAACCAGGTCTAAACCAGGACTGAACCAGGACTAAACCAGGACTAAACCAGGACTAAACCAGGTCTAAACCAGGACTAAACCAGTTCTAAACCAGGACTAAACCAGTTCTAAACCAGGACTGAACCAGGACTAAACCAGGACTAAACCAGGACTAAACCAGGTCTAAACCAGTTCTAAACCAGTACTAAACCAGGACTAAACCAGGACTAAACCAGTTCTAAACCAGGACCAAACCAGGACCAAACCAAGACTAAACCAGGACTAAACCAGGACTAAACTAGGACTAAACCAGGACTAAACCAGGACTAAACCAGTTCTAAACCAGGACCAAACCAGGACCAAACCAAGACTAAACCAGGACTAAACCAGGACTAAACTAGGACTAAACCAGGACTAAACCAGTTCTAAACCAGGACCAAACCAGGACCAAACCAAGACTAAACCAGGACTAAACCAGGACTAAACTAGGACTAAACCAGGACTAAACCAGGTCCAAACCAGGTCTAAACCAGGTCTAAACCAGTACTAAACCAGGACTAAACCAGGACTAAACCAGGTCTAAACCAGGACTAAACCAGGACTAAACCAGGACTAAACCAGGACTAAACTAGGACTAAACCAGGACTAAACTAGGACTAAACCAGGACTAAACTAGGACTAAACCAGGTCTAAACTAGGACTAAACCAGGTCTAAAGCAGGACTAAACCAGGACTAAACCAGGACTGAACCAGGACTAAACCAGGACTAAACCAGGACTAAACCAGTTCTAAACCAGTACTAAACCAGGACTAAACCAGGACTAAACCAGGACTAAACCAGGACCAAACCAGGACCAAACCAAGACTAAACTAGGACTAAACCAGGACTAAACTAGGACTAAACCAGGTCTAAACTAGGACTAAACCAGGTCTAAAGCAGGACTAAACCAGGACTAAACCAGGACTGAACCAGGACTAAACCAGGACTAAACCAGGACTAAACCAGTTCTAAACCAGGTCTAAACCAGGACTGAACCAGGACTAAACCAGGTTTAAACCAGGACTAAACCAGTTCTAAACCAGTACTAAACCAGGACTAAACCAGGACTAAACCAGTTCTAAACCAGGACCAAACCAGGACCAAACCAAGACTAAACCAGGTCTAAACCAGGACTAAACCAGGTCTAAACCAGGTCCAAACCAGGACTAAACCAGGACTAAACCAGGACTAAACCAGGACTAAACCAGGACTAAACCAGGTCCAAACCAGGTCTAAACCAGGTCTAAACCAGGACTAAACCAGGTCCAAACCAGGACTAAACCAGGACTAAACTAGGACTAAACCAGGACTAAACCAGGACTAAACCAGGACTAAACCAGGACTAAACTAGGACTAAACCAGGACTAAACCAGGACTAAACTAGGACTAAACCAGGTCTAAACCAGGACTAAACCAGGACTAAACCAGGACTAAACCAGGACTAAACTAGGACTAAACCAGGTCTAAACCAGGACTGAACCAGGACTAAACCAGGACTAAACCAGGACTAAACCAGGTCTAAACAAGGACTAAACCAGTTCTAAACCAGTACTAAACCAGGACTAAACCAGGACTAAACCAGTTCTAAACCAGGACCAAACCAGGACCAAACCAAGACTAAACCAGGTCTAAACCAGGACTAAACCAGGTCTGAACCAGGTCTAAACCAGGACTAAACCAGGTCTTAACCAGGACTAAACCAGGACTAAACCAGGACTAAACCAGGACTAAACTAGGACTAAACCAGGACTAAACCAGGACTAAACCAGGTCCAAACCAGGTCTAAACCAGGTCTAAACCAGTACTAAACCAGGACTAAACCAGGACTAAACCAGGACTAAACCAGGTCCAAACCAGGACTAAACCAGGACTAAACTAGGACTAAACCAGGACTAAACCAGGACTAAACCAGGACTAAACCAGGACTAAACCAGGACTAAACTAGGACTAAACCAGGACTAAACCAGGACTAAACCAGGACTAAACTAGGACTAAACCAGGTCTAAACCAGGTCTAAACCAGGTCTGAACCAGGTCTAAACCAGGTCTAAACCAGGTCTAAACCAGGTCTAAACCAGGACTAAACCAGGACTAAACCAGGACTAAACCAGGACTAAACCAGGTCTAAACCAGGACTGAACCAGGACTAAACCAGGACTAAACCAGGACTAAACCAGGTCTAAACCAGGACTAAACCAGTTCTAAACCAGGACTAAACCAGTTCTAAACCAGGACTGAACCAGGACTAAACCAGGACTAAACCAGGACTAAACCAGGTCTAAACCAGTTCTAAACCAGTACTAAACCAGGACTAAACCAGGACTAAACCAGTTCTAAACCAGGACTAAACCAGGACTAAACCAGTTCTAAACCAGGACCAAACCAGGACTAAACCCTCACCTGTCGGTCCGGAGCTGCAGGTTGGTAATGGCCGCTCTGTGAGTCTGGAGAAGCACAGACTTTCCCGGCTTTGGCCTGAGGGACGCTCACTGAGGAAACAGCGGAGGAAACGGACAGTTCTGACGGAGGAGAGAGAGCCACAGACAGGTCTCACGGTCCCGGAGGACAGACCGGAGGACAGACCGGAGGAGCGGACAGAGCGGTCAGAGGAGCGACAGAGCGGTCAGAGGAGCGGACAGAGCGGTCAGAGGAGCGACAGAGCGGTCAGAGGAGCGGACAGAGCGGTCAGAGGAGCGGACAGAGCGGTCAGAGGAGCGACAGAGCGGTCAGAGGAGCGACAGAGCGGTCAGAGGAGCGACAGAGCGGTCAGAGGAGCGGACAGAGCGGTCAGAGGAGCGACAGAGCGGTCAGAGGAGCGGACAGAGCGGTCAGAGGAGCGACAGAGCGGTCAGAGGAGCGGACAGAGCGGTCAGAGGAGCGACAGAGCGGTCAGAGGAGCGGACAGAGCGGTCAGAGGAGCGACAGAGCGGTCAGAGGAGCGGACAGAGCGGTCAGAGGAGGAGCAGCACAGACTCCGGGCTCCTCCATCTTGAGTCACCTTCTCCTCCGTCTCTGCGGCGCGCGACCCTCCGCGGTGGGAAGGAGCTCTGGTTACCGTGGCAACGGCCGCAGCAGTGGGAAATCAGGACATTCCTCCATTTTGGAGAAATAACATAAGATATAAAACTAATAAGACTTCAAACATACACCAGGAGAAACTCCACTAAAGTCCTTTTTATAAACCAATAATAAACATTTAATTCAAGCAAAGAAACGGGATCGTTTCCTCAGCTCGAAGTTCTAAAAGTCAAAGAGCGTTAAACACTTTAGAGATAAAAGAGACTAAAAACAGAACAAATCATTTTATTAACGACTGAAGTCAGACAAATCTACAATAGGTTCAATTTAGTCTGAGTCTAGATTATAAAGCACCAAACACGTAGGTCACACTTGTAGGTCACACTTGTGGTAGGTCCCAGTGTGGGCGTGTCCCTCATTGGTCCAGGCGTGTTCCATAGTAGAAAAAGCTTCAGTTGTTTCATCTGGACTCAGTTTGAAAAAATAGACGTTTCGACTTCATCCAAGAGTCATTGTCAATGAGAGAATTTAGGTGGAGAACTCCCATATTTATACTATTCTGTGGTAAGTCCCGCCCATTGGGCGGAGCTTCCTGAAGAGGAAAGAGTTGTTTGTTTCAACAGAAACTCCCCCTTGTATCTACCGAGCCTATTCAGAATTTTAATGGGCTATTAGAATCCTCTTTGTCTTTGTGAGACCCTGGCTCCTCCACCCTGAGGACCTGAGGACATCTAAATGTCCTGGTCCTGGTCCTCTACCTTTCCAGGGGTTCAGAATACCATTGTACAATACATTGTATTGTATGTACAGAAGACACTGGAGTTCAGGACCACAGAAGACACTGGAGTTCAGGACCACAGAAGACACTGGAGTTCAGGACCTCAGAAGACACTGGAGTTCAGGACCACAGAAGACACTGGAGTTCAGGACCACAGAAGACACTGGAGTCCAGGACCACAGAAGACACTGGAGTTCAGGACCACAGAAGACACTGGAGTCCAGGACCACAGAAGACACTGGAGTTCAGGACCACAGAAGACACTGGAGTTCAGGACCACAGAAGACACTGGAGTTCAGGACCACAGAAGACACTGGAGTTCAGGACCACAGAAGACACTGGAGTTCAGGACCACAGAAGACACTGGAGTTCAGGACCACAGAAGACACTGGAGTT